>NC_045771.1:56852966-57153569 GCF_008692025.1 Phocoena sinus
AGAGGAGTAGTGAAAAAAAGTCCCAGGAAGACAACTGTTCATCAAGCCTGTAAATAACCAACCCAAAGTAAACCAAAACTTCAGAGAAACTTCAGGAAATGGGGCAATTCAACAGAAACAGATGGTATGATGAAGTATTTGAAAAGAAAAAGTTTAGGCTGTGATAAAGGCAAGCAGTACAAGAAAAACAGAAAGGCAACTATAAACTCCAGGAAAAACAAAGCAACACAAAAAAGTCATGGTTTGAAAAAGCAGTACACTAAAATAGGGTGTAATTTTTAAAAAGTGATGCAGAATAAGAAAAGAGAATCCAGATGTCTTTATTTAAGAAAGAAGGACTCCTTCAGCTTCATAGGGTTATAACATTGAACCTACACTTGTGGTTGCAAAACAGAATGCAAATGTTTAACAACTCTAGCAAAGTAGCTGATAGAAGCTGTGATGTTAAAGGGATTACAAAGGTAGAGGAAAGGTTAGGGAAATAAAAAATTCTTCTCTTACTAAATGCTGGATCAAGAGATACTTTCAAAAGAGAAAGAACAAAAAAATGATGTTTAAGGATATTATTTTAAATCATTATAAAAAATAAAAATATCCCTATATAACAAAACAGGGAGATAAACAGGGAGTAGTACTGATGAGCTAAATCTTCATCTTTTGGAGTAGGAAGTCAATAGTTATTATCTGAAGTTTAGATATCAAGAAATAGAGCATAGCGGGCTTCCCTGGTGGCGCAGTAGTTGAGAGTCCGCCTGCCGATGCAGGGGACACGGGTTCGTGCCCCGGTCCGGGAAAATCCCACATGCCGCGGAGCGGCTGGTCCCGTGAGCCATGGCCGCTGAGCCTGCGCATCCGGAACCTGTGCTCCGCAGCGGGAGACGCCACAACAGTGAGAGGCCCGCGTAACACCAAAAAAAAAAAAAGAAAAAGAAATAGAGCATAGCATATTATCTAGATTTACGGGCAAAGGAACTATCAGAAGCACCAAAAATAGAGTTAAAAGAAGTTGTATCTGAGTACTGGGAATAGGGATAGGTGGGACAGGAGCCTTGCTTTTTTATCACATACTCTTCTACACTAATCACCAAGCGCGAATGTCATGATTACCAAAAAAAGGGAGGGCACAAATTCTTTAACATTTTCTAATAAGAGACGGTATATGTCCCATCCCCTTGAATCTGTGGGGCTTTGAACCCACTTTTAACCAGCAGAACATGGCAAAAGTAACACTGCCTGTTCCTAAGGACACTGAGTGGCTTTTGGAGCCATCAGTCTTCATGTAAGTCCAATTACCCTGCAGCCTGGATGCTGAGAGGAAGCCGAGGACACATGGAGAGGCAAGGTGTAGGTGCTTTGATCCACAGCCCCAGCTCAGGTCCTAGCCTACATCAACCAGCTTGCATGAACACCAGACTTGAGAATGAAGACATCATCTCAAGATGAATCAAACCCCCAGCTGCTGTGTCGACGCCAGCTGAAGCCTCAGACATCAGAAAGATAAACCATTCTCACTGTGCTCTGTTCCCCAGCCACTGAATCCTTGAACATAAGAAAATGGTTGTTTTAAGCCCCTAAATTCTGGGGTAATTTACTACAGAGCAATATTTATCAGAACAATTTCTTTAACAGAAAATGTAATTACTTTAAATAAAAAACGACAAACGACTCCCTTGGTATTCTACTTTAGTAACAACTCCTTGCAACATACCTGACAATCGACTGGGACCATCACAGATTTTCACCCTATTCTATCTTTTCCTATTCTATTCCATTCCATTCTTCCCTTTTTTCCTTCCTCTTTCACTTTTTTCTCCTTTTCTTTCCATTATTATTAGTAGTAGTAGTAGTCATAACTAAGTAATGTCAGACCCCTTAGATGATGATAATCAACTGATCTAAGCAGAAAAGAAAGGTGCTTGGAATGGCAGCACCAAATAGGAGTACTGGGACAAGGTTCATGATGGGACTAGCCACTCGTAAGGACAGCTACAGACGCTTATACAACGACTTTACAACTTATGTCAAACTCTTTAAGAGAATGTATGTCAATCCTTTTTATAACATTTCACAACCCAGAGAATCTGAAACTATGTCTTAAAATTCCCACCAAAACATCTAAGTCAATTCTGCCGCAAATGATACAACCATATAAAATGCCAGTTAATATTGTTTATATAAAATTATGTTCATAATTGAATGAAAACATCAGTAGAAGAATTAGTTCAGAGAGGATATATCTTAGTGTCCAGTCTACTTGCTAATCATTAAATTATTAAATAACTCCTAATCGCTAAGTCATAATCCAATTTATTACTATAATTATTAGAGACTACATAATCCTAGAGTTTTAAATGCAATACTAATGAGTGAATAGAAAAATAACATATGTGCTAAATTTTGGTGTTAATATACACTTTCACTCTCATAAAACTTGTGTAAAAGAGTAATCTTTGCTCCCAGTTTAATTATTCAGTAAGTCACTCAACAGATATTTATGTGCCAGGCACTGTTCTAGATATTGAGGATAAAAGCACTGAACAAAATGGACAAAACTTCCTGCTCTCATGGAGCTTATTAGAACATTTCTAATGGGTAACTAACATTCTATATTAATTCATGCATTACTTCAACATATTTGAGTGCGAGGCACAATGGACAATGTAAAGATGGCTAAAATAAGGCTCCCAAGAAAAAGCAATCAGACAACTATGACATTTTTATCATTATGGAATTAAAAGAATGATAGTCTGAGTTTACTTATTCAACAAGCACTGGCTGTGGTCTTTCCAAACGTGCCAGAATTTTCATCTACTTTCAGATCACTAGGTTTCAAATTTTGAAGTCTAAGAAAATTCAGATTTACGTAAGCAATGCCAGGTTCTGTCACTGTTTTACATCTTCACCATACACTATCTCTCACCTCTACCCCAACTTAGCTCATCTTCTGCCACATTCTTCCCTCCTTTTAATGAGCATGTGGTCCTTTCAGTTCATAAGATACATCTCTTGACCATTCTCTACTGGCCTAATGATGGTTTCACCTCTCAATTTTATTTCATCAACTAAAGTGGGGAAAAAAAAAAACTATACCGTTTTTCATAAACAAAGATGCGACTCTTGACTCATCTCAAAAATCCTGTTTTTCTAGGATCAGGAATTGGTACCACCGATTCAACCATGCTTTTGTATAGTTCTCCTGGAAACCAATCCCATCCCTCTGAGTCAATCTTTTTCTCTTTGCAAAACTAACTGGTTTAGTTGAGGACCCAACTGGCATCATCAACCCTAAGTTCTAGTCTAATGAACTCTTGGTTAGCTAAATTACCACTGATTAAACTTCACGGGCTTCAAATAATTCGTAATGACTAAAAGGATGTCGCAACTCTTTTTTGTGTCTTAATATGTAAGAAGTGTGTTATTTCAAAGAAGGGATGCTGTCCTAGTTCTTTAAGGGGACTTCCATAATTTAAATACACTTCATTCATGATCAACAACAACAGTCCATTCTAGCCCAATCTCTAAATCTATCTCTTGCTTTCTTATGGCTCAACACGAAAACATCCCATTTTTACCCAAGGCTATTTAATAACTTCTTTAGGTGATTCTACACAGTTGGAACATAGATGACATCATCTAAAACTCTCAGCTTGAAACTACTCAGATAGTTTCTTGATTTCCATCAGAAAGTTTTAAAATGTACTGGTCAGAGACAATAACCTAAAATTTTAAATGCAAAGACGTCTTTTGTTTTTCTTGTTCTGCTGCTGAACAGGGTTAAGTGTTAACGTTCCCAACTTTACACTTTTATACCTTCTAAAAGGAAAACATTTTAGGAAAAGTAAATGTTTTATACTAATCATTAGGAATACCTAACACAGAAAATTTTGAGATTACTTAGCAATCAAAGGAAACAAAATAAAAAATATATTTCACTAGAGATTACTGCCCCTGAAAGAGAACTGCTTCCTTTCTGTGGACAGGTCTTAATGACTTAAACACAGAATATATGAAAGGAAATTTGAAATGTCATAAGGCAGTCATGCCATAAGAGCCTCAGAAAACAAACAAGCAGCAATTCCAATGTGTAACCTCAAAAGGGATAATTGTTTGAGATTTTGAAATTAAAAAAGAGAGGGAGAAAGAACGAACAAAGAATTCAACTCCTCTTTGAGTTAATTTGAATAGTGAAATAAAAAAGAAATCATCAAACTCCCAACAATTTTGACAATCTGTTCTCAGGAGTGCTATGTCCTCAGACTTGCCCACAATAAATCCATTAGTGAATAGGATACAGTATTGGGTAAAGGCGACACAAATTACCAATACATAGATTAAAGATTGTACTTTACTATAATTACTATAAATCCAATACTTTTCAGAAATACCTAGTTCCATTCATACTTTCACATTGTGTGTGTGTGGGGGGGGGGATGAAAGCACTACCAATCAGCAATACAGATATCTGTGTACATGTCAGTTTCCTCCACAAAATTATAAACTACTCAAGGGCAGAATTTGTTTTGTTAATATCTTATATTTGTGTAATATTTGACCTTCATAGACATAATTCCATTTGATCATAGTAACTCTCAGGTCAAAAGAGTTGTAATAATTTCTATTTTACTGTGGGAAACTCCAGGTCACTCAGCTAATAGACAGAGGAGTCAGAATAGAATCAATTATTCTCTTAGTCCCTGACTGGGAACATATTTTAAACTTATTACAATGGAAAATTTCAAATATATACAAATGAGGAGAGAATAGTATAAAGAACTTCCACAGCTTCAACAATGTTCAGCTTGTTTCAGCTCTACCCCATTTTGAAACAAATTTCAGAGTTAATACCATTTTGGGGGTAAACATTTCAAGATGTAGGTAGTTTCTGTAATCACTGTCAATCAAGTTTAACAAAATGCTTAATACGGCAGATAATCAATAAATACTTGTTGAAAGCTATAGATCTTACATATGCTTTCAGACATTATTACCCAATTCTGACTAAAAAAAAATCAATTCTGAAATCCTAGATGGCATGTACTCATTCATTCATTCACAGATATTTATTCTGGGCTACAAGATGCTGGCCACCACGCTAAGTGCTTGGGATACAGCAAGGAACAAGAAAACAAGGGTTTTTCCAGTACAGAAAGCCAAATTAGTGGGGAAAAAAAGTAAAAGAATTCAAGCAATTGATTAAAGTGTATCCAGAATACCCTACATTCTTACACTTAAAAATGTGCAAACCGTTTTCAACTTTTACTGAATGTGTGCACATTTCCTAATGTTAATGTCTTCTCTACAGTATGTAAATTAAGTCCAAGACTGTACAGTTAACTATGGGAATTACTTAAATTTTAAAACTCACTTTAAGAAAAACTATAAAGATTGGAATAAAACAAAAATGAAACTTTCTCTTTTCAGTATTTATTATCCCCAGGAAACCAAGTAAGCATAACCCAATATACAGATCCATTTTCCCTCTTTATTTGACACTCCTTAGTATTAACATTCATGTGATGGAAACAATCCACGTGGTGCCTTACTTAGTAACTGGACGTCCTTTCCATTATTTCATTCACTTGTTCATTTATTTCCACTGGATGTAGAATGTAAACAGACATGACCCAAAACACATTCCCTGCCTCAAGGAGCTCACAGCTGGGCTGTGGAAAATGGTGGGTGGGGGGGGGAGATTAATATTATATCTTAAATAACAGACATAATAATATTAAAGAGCAGACATATACTAAGTGCCATAAGGGAGGGCCAAAGTTGTCAGGGTTCAAAGGAAACAGAAATTTTATCCAAATGAAGGTACTAAGGAGTACGCCACACACACAAAAAGGTGGCATTAGAGCTTGGTTCTGACGGATGCTTCAACAGGTGGAAAGAGTGGTACAGGGAGGAACACTGTGTACACATTCTGAGATCAGCCCCAACTAAAGTCGAAGAGGTGATGGCAAGGAGCATATATATGTAGGGGAAATGGATTAGTCAGTCGGACTGTAGGATACATGCAGCAAACGCACACGAAGAACACAAGGAAATCCGATCAAAGTTGAAGCTAGTACTAAAGACGAAAAAATGGACAGTCACAGGGAAAATTTAAAATATCAATAAGTATTTGAATGCTCTTATTATATAGCCTTGGTATACAGATACTGTACAGTTAATACCAATAATCTCCCAGTGTTAGGCGGAGATACCTACTAATGCTATATGCAACTCTAAAAGGATGAAAAGTTCTCATCTAAGGGGTCTATAATTTAATTTATTCTACATCATTCATTCAGGAAACATATTGGGCAACTAACAGTATGGACACTGTTATTTAGGAATATAAAAGCTACACACAATCCTTGTTTTCAAGTCAGCAAACATAAAATCATTAAACAAAATATTTTTCTATCCCAAGGGAATGTTTTCTAATATGCAGTGACCATTAGTCATCCTGTTCTGTTAACACTGGATATAAACCTGCGTTTGAACCTTAGTTATCCTCAGTTTGTATCTACAATGCATATAACTAAGGAATAAAATAGCCCACTAAAAATAAGACAATTCTTTTATGCATTTACAAAACAATTCCTACACAGGCCAAAGGGGGTTGGTTTAGGTTAAACCTAAGACCTTCTTCAATGAAAAAATTCTTATACTGTGATTCTAACTCTACTGAACTAAAATCCTTTAGGAAGGGTAAATAGGAATCAATAATTAAAATGCCTACTTAAATGACAAAGTCAGTTATTGTCCAAATTTAGGTAAACTACTAAGTGTTTAATAATGATTCCATCCCAAATAGACTTCCAGGCTACTACTGCACACTCACACAGATTCCTGCCACATGCCTTAAGATGCCTTCATTTCACCTCAGTGGAGAGCAGTTACATGTGCAGCTGGTAAAACAAAATCAAGTATGGTAGCACACTGGTGACATTCAAAACAACTGCCCAGTGGCTCTTATAAAACTCCTTCCTCTGACTGCTCACCTGCCTGTCCCAGTAGACTTAGCATCTACAGAACACCACTCAAATGGTAACCTTTATGTAGGCAGGCTTGTTACCAACTACCTGTGTCCATTTTCAGTGCTACCTCCTGGCCCTTGAACATAGCCCAACATTACCAATACTACCTTCTTCTACTGCCACTCCTCCTGCACCCAGATTTCATCCCTGCTATGTTCTACCACAGCAGGAAGCTCACAATTAATTTCTTTCCTAAGAAGACTGAGAAGCTTATCTGAACTTCATAAGAAATAGAAATCATGTTACTAGTTCTTCAAGAAGCATGGGTAAAACATATTTGCTTAGGTGTCTAGAGGTTGTTATGCTACCTAATTTTCAAGTATTATGGTATTTATTTCACTAAATGGGTATTAGATGCCAGAGCCGCATTATGTAATAGCTCATTCATATGAGTTCCAAGCATTTAGATGTTTTAACTATTCTGTCTAAAATGAATTCAATATTATTACTTAATTATTTAACTACATTATTTACCCATATTATTATTTAACTCCAGTTATTTAAATAATCATAGTTATTACCCAACTTCCTTAAAAGCAGAATTTAATGGATAATCATCACACTTTTTACAGATTTACTTCAGTAAGGCATACTGCAGAATTCAGGAATTTCCTGAGTTGATATGTCATTTATTCCTGGCAAACTATCACCTTTGTCTACATATAGCTCATATTTTCCGAACTAGAAATGTACCCACTTGAGTTAACTTCTTCCACCAAACAAAAAGAATTATTTTAAAATTGCTACTCAGATTTTAGAGAAAGTCAATGACTTTAAAATGGCATGACAGACAAGCTGCCTGATCTCTGGCCTTTAGGTTCTTTATCTATAATATAAAAGGGTTGAAAGACTTCCAAAGTATCTTTCAACCCTAATATTCATGAGTTTCCAACGACACAGTGTGAGTACTGGATGTTTTGTTCTTAAAAAACATTCCTAGAAAATCATCAATAGTGAGGCATATTTTTTTAAGGGTAATTTACTTTTAACAAGGAGTCTATTTTCATAGATATCCATTTACCCTTGTCTTAAACATAAGAAAATACACCAAAAGATACTCACATTTATACAAGTTTCCCTTTTAGAAGCCATTTTCTCTTTGATAGAGAACTTCTAGTAATTCCACGGTGATAATAGTTGTGTAAAAAGGATACAGTGCAGGGCTTCCCTGGTGGCGCAGTGGTTGAGAGTCCGCCTGCCGATGCAGGGGATACGGGTTCGTGCCCCAGTCTGGGAAGAACCCACATGCCGCGGAGCGGCTGGGCCCATGAGCCATGGCCGCTGAGCCTGCGCGTCCGGAGGCTGTGCTCCACAACGGGAGAGGGGAGAGGCCACAACAGTGAGAGGCCCGTGTACAGCAAAAAAAAAAAAAAAAAAAAAGGATACAGTGCAATCAATGGCAACAATTCAGCACTACCAAGTTCTGCAGGAACAAGGAATGGGCAGAACATCATTGTGAAAATGTGTATTTACTAAATAAGCTCAATAAATTGGGACCTTCTCAGGAACTGTTAGAGAATGAAAGACCAAACACACTTTTCACATACTGACATTTAAAAAGGCAATTTAAACCCCTGCTTTTCCTGCCTTCACTGAGACAAGCCCTAATAAACATATTATTCACCTACAAAACAACACTTTTATTCAGGATTCCCATGAACTAACCCACCTGAGGTTATGACCTAATAATCATTGAGCTGCACGCATTTTTCTGGCGTTTTTAAGCAGTGATTAAATATGCTAATAATCATAACTTAACATATTTAGACACAAGTTTACTCACTGAAATACCATGAGTTTTAGTTTCATGAACCAGCACTTGAATTTGAATTACCTTTACTGCTACACTAACAAATTTAATCCCTGGAGACAACACTGACAGCACTTACCAGGACTTTGTAGTGACATGATACTATCATGTACGGGGTTTTGGTGATCATCTTACTTCTTCAAACACAGGGGAATTACTTGGGAGGAGTAGCCAGGTATGATTTACCCAAGTATCTTTCCCAGCACCTAACCCCACGTTTTTTAAACAGTAGGTCCTTTCCTAAATCCCTGTTGAGTAAGTGGAGTTCAAATGTTCGTATCTATTAATTACATGTCAACGTCTTCTTATACAGATGTCTTTGTATGTGCCTAAAGTGAAATTTAATCCCCCAAAAGCATTTGATTCTGATTAGTGTTTTAGTTATCTATTCAATCAGCAAATTCAGGGTAACCAAATTACCACAAATATTAGTTGCTCTGAAAAAAATGGTTAGCTTAAATATAGCAAAACAAGCCAATGGAAATAAAGAGAACTGAATTTTTAAAAAGATAAAAGAACTGCTCATCCCATTACAAGGTTAAGTTCTGTAAATGTAGAGACTTTTTTTGACTTGTTCACTGATGTATCCCCAGCTTCCAGCACTGTCTGGCAAATACTGGGCCCTCAGTAAATATTTGATGAATGAACAGATTGCTGATAAAACATATTATTTTATCTACTATATATATTTAGTTCAGAATGTAAAATAGGATTCGTTTGTGGAGTGCAGAAGCTCTAATGTAAGCTGATACTGAAGTGTGATTCTGGCAAAGTCTCCAGGATTTGGGATTACCAACTGCAAAATACAAGTAAGTCTACATCCCAGACACTGACTGGCTGATCGAGCCTGGGCCTGGGATATATCAAGCACAGGTAAGCAAGAATTTCAAGTTATCATCCCTGTGCATGCAGGCAGTACCAGTGCCAGCAATAACGACAGTTTTTCTGGCAAATCCATCGAAATTAAATCTTAAACTTTTGAAAAATGAATATGTTTATTATGCTCCTTCAAGCTTAGAAGCTTAACTATCTGTGGGAGGTGCCTATGATCATGATCAATTACTTGTGACTTGAAGGCACTTATTAAGGCGTCTGCCCTTTTAAGAAACCTTTAAAGAACCAGCCATAGGACTGTAAAACGGATCCTGTGGGACAACAATAAATCACAGGTTTGGGGGCCCAACTTTGACAACTCTCCCTTGGAAGGAAAGAATTTGTTGTCACCTGTGCTTGACTTCCTGATCCTGCCTGAACAAATATCAGCATCCTCTAAAATCTGAATTCCTAGTCTAGCTAAGACTAGGGGGCCAGTAATTGCCCCAAGGCAGAAGTGGAAGAGAAGAAACAGGAAGGAAACAAAACGGAATGGAGATCTGCAGCTCGTGAGGATGACATCATCAATAATTTTCTGAAGTGTCACTGAATTTCATGGCATTTGACTGATGGTCTCTTCTGACAAACTACAGTCTCATTATATTCAAGGAGCTTCTTGGTTCCAGAGCCTGTAATGTCTGGGCTTGAGTATGACTTGTTCTACAGGAAAGGTCAGGTGAACTGAGGCCTTACTGGGAACTTTCTCCATGGCAAGGGCCACACTAACCTGCCTGAACACAAATAATACGTGGACATTTGAAGCATTCTTAAATTTACGAAGTGTTTTCATATACACTATCTCAGTTTCTCCTCACAATTCTTAAGAGGTAGATGTCATCATCACCACTTAACATGTGACATAGTTTTAGAAAATGATGCCTTTGTCTTCAACTTGTAAGTATAGTCTCCTAAAAATTCTCAGTATAGAATCCAAGACATGGGTTAGTTAGAAATCTGTAAAGACATGCCAACCTCAAGAGAATAAATCAAGAGAATAAGATGGATTAGCCAAAATCTACCAGCACAATGACAAAAACCACCTTCCTTTGTCACAAGAATAAATTGTGTTTTTTAAAGGATGTTACACCGGGGTGCCTCTGTAACACTGCTACAATTGGAAGAACATGATTTTATTTATATACATGATAATCATCCTTAACTGGACACTATCCAAAGGTAACAGACAAAATAAAACAAGAACTTTGGACCTACAATTCTAGTGGTGGAATTCACCCTTTGGGAAGTGTCTAGGTGATTCCACTAGGAAGATAACTAAGTTACAGGGGACAAAATGTACCCTTAACTTTTCTCTCCAATATCACAAAAGACTCCCCAAAAGGGTTTTTGTTGTTTTTCCACAAAGAAAACACACACACAAAAGGTTACCTATTGCTTTTATTTATAATCCCATCTTCCTAAAACACTGATTCCCTCAGTCTCATTATCTTTTGTCCCTCTCTTCTTTACTGGCTAAAATAGAGGTATATTAGGGTCCTGTCATTATAACCATTTACTACTTTATTTAGGTATTTATGATTCTTTGCTGCCTTCTAGCCTGAGTCTGACTGTGTCAGGAACAAAGCACAACACAAATCATCCAACCTGGGATAAGAGGAGACAAGCTGAAACCTCCCAGGAAGATTCTGTAGATACCTGGGCTCCCTGAAACTACAGAGGGCTTGGTATTTCAAAGGTCAGCCTTGGGTCTCTCCACTTTGATGACTAATGTTAAACTGTTTGACCTTTTTACAAAAATATTTATCTGTGCTTATTTACATAATTTCATCCACAGCACACATACAGTAGTAGACACATATTTGTTGAACAGAACCCCTAGACAGATGAGAAGACAGGAAGAAGACCTCAAGACCTCCTTTTTGGAACATACTATCTTAGGAGTTGAGAAAGGTGAAATCACACCCTGATTTGTAGAAGTTTCTGGGCATTCCTTTTCAGCTTAAAACTATGCACCTCTGTTTTAAAAAGAAAAGGATGACACACCACACGATGTCAAACACACAATGGGGAAATTCCAGGATCACTAAGAAAACATCATTATCTTAAGTGACACACACTTTGGTTTAATACTGGTTACCACACAAGAGAGGCTATAAGTACTGGTGCCTCCTCACCCACCAGCACAACCCACCCAGGAAAAGAAAGGGCAGGACCTTTAGAATATAAAGATTCCACAACCTGGACTCACATCTGGCCCTTTGGAGAAGGAGTCTAAGGACTATGCTGGCCCAGAGACATAAAGTAATGCAAACAGGTAACATTTTGGGAAGAAATTTTTTAAATGACACAAACTGGGCATCAGCACTGAAGTCCTCAGACCATCAGAAATCCTTATTATTATGCAACGTTAATAAAAAGAAACTGTGTGACTGGCAAAACTATTCTTAAAAGTTTCTGTACTTTTAAACCTTATTTCTACTAGGCCCCGACAATAAAGCTTTCTTTCTACTAATTATCACCATATCCTCAGACCTCTCACTCATTCTCTCAAAAATTCCCCCAATGGCCATGGAAACCATGCTGGGGCTGGAGGGGTGCGTCTCAGGTTGGCCTGTTCTGTCCCTAAAAGACGCCCATCTTTCTGGATGCCTTTCAGGGTGGGCAGGGAGAAAACACTTAGAACTTGCACAGCGGCAAGGAGGCCTGCGCAGGTCACATTTTATGACTTGTCTTTCTGTTCGCTGTCTGGCAAGGTCACCGGCTCTGGCTCGTGCCTCTGTGGACAAAACTTACTCTCACTCCGTAAGGTCAACGGGTCGCGCCGGGCCTCCCTAGCCGCCCCCCTGCCCCTCAATCTTCGTGGGCCCCAGGATCCCAGTCCCGGCCCTCCCACGGCGCGCGGCCCCAGACGGCGCGGGCGCCGCTCCACCGCTCACCTGACCACGTTGGGGTGCTCGAAGGTCTCCAGGTGCCTCAGCACCGCCACCTCGCGGATGGTAGAGAGCGGCATGCCCTCCTCGCCGGTCTGCACTCGCACGCGCTTCAGCGCCACGAAACGGCCTCCGTTCTTCAGGTCCCGGGCCTTGAACACCTTCCCATAGGCGCCCTCCCCGATCTCCGCCACGCATTCGTACTGCTGGTCGGCACGGCTCAGGCCGTCCTTCTCCATGCCGCCCGGACGCCGCCCGGCACGGCGCCGCTGGGGCGGGCGGGGGGCGCGCTCGGCTCGCTCGTGGCCGCTGCTCGCCTCCTCCCGGACCCCACAGCCCGCTCCCTCGCGCCCTAGAGCTCGATCTCGCTCTCTCTCACCCCGCCGACTACCGCGGTCCGGCGCTCGGACTCTCGCGGCCACCGGGGCTGGATGGAGCGACCTCCCCGCGGGCGGGCACAACCCTGGTGCCGCCGCTGCGAAACTCCGCCTGCCGAGTCGCCGAGGAGCAAGCCGATCCCTCCTCTTCCCTCCCCGACGCTCAGTCCTCCGTTCAGGCACCAAGGCGATTACATAGTCTTTGCCCGAGCGCGTCTCACTCCACAGTCCTTCCACCTAAAAGAGGAGACGGGAGGACAAGAAGAAAGTGTAATCAGACATCCCAGGCGCCTTCCTCGGGGTTCCTGTAGACACCCCTCCTCCTCCTTTACGAAGCCCCCTTCGCTACCCTCTGCGAGCTCCTGCCCTCTCCCAGGCCGCTTAATCCTTCCTGGTTCCTCCGAGAAAAGCGAAGTTACTTTTCTCTCCCTGCAGAGCTGGAGCCGTCTTCGCGCGGAGAGGTTGCAGGGGCCCCTCGGGGATGAGCGCGGGGCGCGAGACGCAGTGGAACGAGAGGGGGCGTGCCAAGCAGCCCAGAGTGTGCCGGGAGCGCGGGGGAGGGGAGGCGCCGGGCACGTCAATGTCACGGCTTAATATTTATCCTTATATCATTGTGCTGTGCTGCTACCCTCCCCGCCTGCCCAGGCCTGGAGGTGCAGGGAGAGGGGCTCCTGGGATGCCGTGGGGCGTTTCGGGGTCATGCACAACCTGGTGTGGAGAGACCGCGGGTCCACTGGTGTGCGGCCGCAGAATGTGGGTGGGGGCTCCCAGGACCCTGTAACCCGAAGCTGGGAGTGTGCGAGAAGGGGTGGTCAGACATCTGCTCGGAAATTGCTTCCTTTCTTTCCACTTTCAGTT
Organism: Phocoena sinus; assembly: GCF_008692025.1. Lineage (NCBI taxonomy): Eukaryota > Metazoa > Chordata > Mammalia > Artiodactyla > Phocoenidae > Phocoena > Phocoena sinus. The sequence goes on from NC_045771.1 coordinate 56,866,798, forward strand.
TTTCTACGAGGACACATTTTAAAACGACTTGCACACACAAATGGTCTTTTTAGGGTAAAGGAATCTGGATTGGAAGCGGAATTCTTCCTCCGACCTAGAGGACCTCCCTGGTGGAGACCCATCAGGTCGGGGAGGGCTGGAGCTCCCGCTCCTCGGGGGTGGGTGAGCGACAGGGCCCTGGGGGTGGGGTGGGAAGTCGCCCACGGGACCCTAAGAGTGGGAGAAAGAGGTGTTCACCGCACTTCAGCTTGTCGTCTCCTTGGAGAACAACTTCAGAAGGAAGGCAGCATAACCGTGACTCGCCTAGAAATTTTCAACCGATTGAACCTGAGCAAAACTCAGCCTCCCCTTAAAAGGGGTGGGCGAGGGGAGTAAATGCTGAGCCTCCAGGGGAAAGTGAGAAGGGGTTGCGCCCTTGAGGCCTGGACTCGCGAACTCTTCCCCACTCCCAGGGTCGTCCCCAAAGTAGGCAGCAGAGGTGGCTGCTCCATTCCCCTTTCGGCTTAAGGCCGGGTCCGAACAGCAGCCAGTGGCCCCCCAGGAGCCCCCCACACAACAAAGCGGGGTGGGTAGGGGACGACGCACTATCCCTTCCCATTCGGCTGCAATCCAGGACCCAGGGAACCTCCTCCCCACCGCCGCTTTGGCCTCGGCCCGACAGTCGCCACTACAGCCGCGTGTCCGAAATTCTCGGGGCACCTCGGAATTACCCGCCCGGCAACCGCTGGCGCGGTCGCCTTCTGCCAGGCATTATAGAAACAAAGTGCGTGACCCCCACGGCTTGCGGGCGCAGGGGCCCGCAGCGAGGGCAGAGACCCTCACACTCACTCTATTCAAAACTCTCCTTAAAAGGTGAAGGCGAATCCTGGGGGAGCCGAGGAACAAGCCCCTAGAGCCAGCACCGCGGTCTGAGGCAGGCCGAGGGCCACACAGGTAGCTGAGGAGCCGCCGCAGGCTGCGCAGCCCGCCCCCTCCCGCGGCCCCCCCTCCCCTCCGCTCCCCAGTCCTGACCGCCGCTCGGCAGCGAAGGAAGCGTCGGGGACGTCCCACCCCCGCAGGGAACTGCGCCCGCTGCCCCCGCCTGGCCCCGCACCGCCCGCCCCGGCTCTCCCCCCTCGCTCCCCGGACTGTAGGCTCCGGCGGAGAGAAACGGGAGCAGCAGTGCCTTTTCCCCCCCTCTCCTCCACTTTTTTTGTTGTTGTTGTTGTTGCTTTCCCACGCTGGCTGAATGTGTCTTGACCCCATTTCAAAAAAGTTTGACATAGTGCTTCAACATTTCCGCATTCCTCCGCGACTACAAAGGCTGCAGCCGCCTCCTTCTGCTTTCTGTCTCTGCTCTCTGTCTTCACACTCAATGAAATCCTTCATGTGCCTCTCCCGAAGCCTGCCAAGCACCGCAAGGGTCGCCACCAGCGCAGCGACAAGAGGCCGCACCGGGGACCACGACTCCCGCGTGTGCGCACAAGTAGATGCGCCCACGTGCACACTGACGGGCGCGGTGCTGGGCCCGAAGGTGCTCACCCCGGGGCGTGCGTTTTAACTTCGATATTTTAAATTAGAAACGTAAACTGGGAAACTAAAGCAAGCGTGCATCCTTGCGGGGCTTCCAGCCTGGGCACTGGCCGCCTGCGTGCACTCCTCTAAGTGTGCATAACACGCCCGCAGGGGTTGCCAGCAAGAAGTCTGCGTTAACATTTATCTCTTAGTGGGTAAGGTGGAGCCCACACCGTACCTCAACGAGCTTTCGGGGGACATAAACATAAGGCACCGAAACACATTCTCCCCCATGGAATCCGCAACAGCAGTGCATTTTAAACCCTAAATGTGGATTATTATGTGAGTTTCCGAGTAGAGTTTGAGTTCCGTTTGAAGAAGCTGGATAAAAAGTGTTTGTGGGTGCGTTTGTGCTCAAGGCTATGTGTGAGCTGGCACAGGATCTCGGTGTTGGGGGTCGTCCCTCGTGTGGCGTCCTAATCTGGCGTCCTCTGGCCGGATTAGGAGAAACTCCTTTAGCTCCCCAAAACTAGCCCCCATAACTACCCCGCCTCGGTTCGTAAGGGGTTAACCAAAGCCTATTCCGAGAACCTACCGCCCCCCCCCCACCCGGTCCCCGTCCCCCCTACCCACCCTCGCCTCCGACACCGGCCAGGCCTCCAAATCTCCCCCGGGGACCCTCCCCCCCGACCCCGCAGCCCACCCACCCAAGCGCACAGCTCCTTACCTGAGGGGCCCGGCCGCGTCGGGCCTCGCGAAGGGGCTGCGGGTATCAGTCCGACCTTCACACGTGTCCACGGCGGCGCGGAGCAGGTAACCCGGCTTGGAGGAAGGAGTTACCAGCACTCTCTTCGGCGAAGGGGTGGGCACTGCGGCGGAGGGAGGAGGGGCGGCGCAGGGCGCCGCCCGCGCCGCTCGCTGGGGGCGGACGGGGCTGCGGGGCTCCGGCCGGCGCTCGGGGCCCGAGCCGGGGAGGCGACGGGGGCGGGGTTGGGGGCCCCGGAGGACGACTCTGCCGGAGACCCTCCCGGCGGCAGGGTTGGGGGCTCGGCTCTCAGTGGCAAGCGAGTGTGCAAATTAAAGCCTTCCGGAGAGAGGGGAGGCGGCCGAGACCCGGCTGTGCTCTGAGCCTCCCCGCTCCCTAGCTCTCTGCTCAGAGTGGGGGGCGAGAAAGAGGGGGGAGTTCAATGAAAATTTCCGGCTTTCACTGCAACTGGAGTGAGGGATCTTGCGACTAAAATAAGAGGCGTGAGAGGGAGAGTGGGATGTGTCGTCGGGAGTCGGCGGAGTTACCAAACCCAGGGTCGCCCAGAGTTGGGGTTTTGACAGAGTGAGGCGGGCTGGGCGTATCAGCAGTCTGTGATGTAGACGGATGGGAAAAACACAAAACAACCAACAATAATTATGAGGGGCTGGTGGGGATGGTATATACCAACACTTTCCAAGAAACTGAAAAATCAGACCAAAAAAATAACTCTCCTCTATTAAAAAAAAAAATTGGCAGGACGCCTTGCAGAAAAGAAAATACTAATCTGTCCAAGCACTTTTCACTTTCAGCATGAGCTACATTTGTTTTGTTTTCCTTCGCTTCCTTTCGGCCTCACAAAGCCCTATCTTTTCCTTTTGGACAGAGGATATGACTTGGAAATTGTCAGGCACTCTTGTGGTTAACGATCTACTTGAAGGAGCTGGCCGGTTCACAATAATTAAGAGATTAGCAAATGCTGAGGGTTCACTAAGGTATTTCTGGGGAGGTAAAAAGCCTGAAATTGATTGTAAATAACAGAACTGCAAGGTAATAGACACACACGCACACACATACAAAGAGGAGACAACACGATTCGGTGGGTGCTCAGTTTAAATGCATTATTGGAATTCTGAAATTTGAAACCTTGTAAGAATGTATACTTTACCTGCTGAGAAAACCTGAATACAGTTATTTCAGGTGAAAATGAGATTTTGGAGAAAAATAAAAGTCTTCTAGACTTTCTACAGTGATGTAAAACAAAACTTAAAATAGCTATTTTTTTGGAAAGAATTCAGTGTTTTCCAAAATCTCTTTCTGTAGAATACTTGAAACCCTTTAAATATCTTAATGCAAACCCTAAAAAATTTTATTTATTTCAGTGCTCTGTGGAAAAGTTAAAACCCAGAAAAATTCTGTTGGAATTGAAAACACTACCTTATAATCTTCTGACTTCACAGTAGATCAAACTTTTGCTTTATAAAATTGATTCTATACTACAGTGTGAAGTAACAGGTTAGGTAAATAAAAATTGTTGCATTTCCATTAGCGAATATTTTGCAATGCATTATAATAATTTATTCTTAAAAAATAAAAGTGAATATTTGTGGGTTTTATGCTTAAGATAGTTCATAAAGTACATTTTGTGTTTAGAAGCATATCTTCTAAAATGAAATCCAATTTCTGAACAAAATTTGTATGTGTAAAGATATCTATAATCTCATATACCTTACAGACTTAAGAAAGCAAATTGTTGGATTTTGTATTTATATAAAATATTGGATCACTACAAATCACTAATTAGACTTTAAACCAGAGACACAAATGGGAATCCTCCATTTTGATAATTGCTTACACTAGCAATGCTTTTTAAAACAAGATTTACTTGCTGGTAATTAACACATTTATAAAATTTGGAAATAATTGTCAATAAATAGTCATAGGAACCAGCAAATGATTGTAAGAATTTGAGTAAATAATTTGTTTAAAAATATTAAGCTGTAAATATCTTTTAAATTAACTGAAAAATGTCTTTTCTACACTGGGTTGCATTTTGAATTGCTGAATTTGGTAACAACCATAGATGGATTAGAAACTCCATGATTTAGCTTACTACATCACTTGGGCTATGTCAAGAACAATGAAACTTTATTTAATTATATATGTTATTACTGAGTGTTACCTCTCTTTATGTCATCTGCTTTCTCTGATACTGTTAATTTATCATGTTCACTCACCCTGGTTATGGTTCCCATTAACTCCAGGTTGGTTAAAACTTCAGACCAGGAAGTTTTACAATGGATTGTATAAAATTAGTAAATACCAGATTGTTTTTGTTTATGGATAACTTCCTCTGTGGGTAACAGGTTATCATAACAAAATTTGCACAAAGTTTATAAACTGTGAACCAAATTCTGACTCCTTTGTTTAGGAGTCTTTGATGAATGAATACATCATTCCAGAATAGTGATTTGTACCAGTATTTTCACACTGCATCTCAGGTATTCTAAAGCTGCAAATCATCTTACAGTTTTTTTAAAATTAGAATTCATGGAATTATTTCCAGATATGATGTTGCAGCTTACCCTAAAAGTTTCCTTAGTGTCACATAAGAGATATATTCTGTGTGTGAACATTTTATACCAAATATCTGTAAATTTTTGTTTTCACTAAAATAAAAATATAAAATACAGACCAGAATTAAAATTTTTAACACTTTAAGAAAGAAGAAATTTGTTTAAAATTAGTAATTATATAATGTACATCTAATTCTAAGTGATCTCTGATTTATATTAGCCATTTGAATTTATAAAATACATTTTCTAGAAACTCAGAAATGAGGTTTTACTAGAATCTACTACACAATCATCCTAATTAGAGGTCCATGTAAATTTATACTTTTGGTCTATAAATTTATACTTTTGGTCTATAAAGTTCTGTTTATCATCTTGATAAAAAAACTTTTCTGGTTTAGTAACTTTGAAATTAGTTACCCTCATTTTAACTTGATTTATATGGGTATGTTACCTTTATTGAGTAATTACCATAAAAAACTTTTTAACAGAAAAAGCATAATATAATTCAATGGATTTGAATACATTCTTTCCCCCTACCCAGGCATTTCCAAGCTGTTTTTTTTTTTGGGGGTGGTTCTTTAAAATATAATATTGAAAATTTGCTAAATATCCTAGAAAAAAATCAATTGTACTACCAACTTTTTCAATTGTAAAATTCTGGACTTAATTATTTTTTAAGTTCAACCTTCTAAATAAATTGCTTCCTGTCAATTTGGAGATGATCTGGATTTTTCTCTTCTTGTTGTACATTATCTAGTGCATTTCATTTGAGCAGTGGAACTTGAAAAGGTTTTGATATTTGCCATGAAGAAAAACAATATGAGTTAGTAGCTTATAAAATTTAAGGAGAAAAACCAGACATTATTATCTATTGAAAACATTCCGTTTTCATGGAGTGAAATTATAATTATCCCTATGCAACATGTCAGTACTATGTTCATATTTGTATAATTGTCATCATCTTTTCAATGTTTTCCTTTTGATAGACACTCATATCTTCTTTTTCCGTTGTGTGTGTGTGAGAGTACCTGTATGTTCCTTGGCATATTGTTGTGACACGTTCCAAACATGTTCTTAAGATTCTTTCATCAAGTATATTAGAATTCTGAGTAATCAGAAAAATAACTATGGAAATACACTTACAAAGATGGTGATAGTCACACTGAAATACCTACACTTCCTTTCTGTTTAGAGTGTCCTGTACTTTTCACTGACTTCCTACATTTCTTTTCCAAGATAATACTTGCATCTCAACTGCACACATGGCCTAACAATTGTGTCACCATAGCTGCCTTTGGTTGAGCTAAAAGGTTTGTACATATTCTAGATAAACTGTTCAGATGAAGCAGTGAAGGTCCAACACAGTGGGGGTGAACGATGATACAGTGGGATCTGGGAGATAGGGAGAAGGACAAAGAAAGTCACCTGGGAGAACCTCCTGTGAATGGCTTGGCAGCAGGAATATGTGAAGAAAGCACATGCTAAGGTCCCGAGGCCAAAAGATGTTCCTCAGTGCTCTAGGTATGGCATATCCAGACAACTGATTCTTTTGGAATGAACAGCATTCTATGTCTATCCTATTATGCAATGAATGAGACTGTATAGTGTATGAATCCATATTCAGGTAACTCTCTATGTTGTCTCCGTATGGATTTTCCCCGAAAATAATATAGAATGGAATTCTTTGTAGAATTCTCTGAATGCCTAGAAGAAAGTACATAATAGCATAGCTCTGTGGATCAAACAGTTTACCATAAATTGAAGAGAAGATCCAATTTTTAATCCCTACTATAAATTTGTTCTAGATTTCTCATAGCTCTGTATCCCCGATACCTAGCACAGTAACTGGCAAGTATTTTATGTCCAAGAAGTGTTTGTCAATGGGAAAGTTGACTTTGTATCCTTTATTCCTTCTTCTTTGGGACAATCTATTGATTTCCTTCAGGGGGATATATTAGAATAATTGTGCTGATTTCAGGACCCCAGGAATGTATCTCCTCTACCTTCTGTTCCCTTTCCTTTTAGCCCTCTTCTCTAAATCCTACAGTCCTTTCAGGGCCCAGCTCTTCCTTAAAACCTGGAAGATTCCCTCAGCTCAATGACAACCTCTTTGCTCTAACTCCTAGAGGCCATCTGCTTCCTACCTTCCTCAAAGCTTGATGCTCTGCTACCCGCCACCATGAGCTCCCTGAGAGTGTCCACTGTGCCTTGCTCCCTTTGGCAATGTCCCAGCACCTGGCTGTACCATCTGGCTATAGTAGGTGGTCAGTGAACGCAGCAATGGCTCTTGTCTCTCTCCATGAGTGTTACTGAGTCAAGCAGGCACAGAGCAGCCTGGAATCGTGTGACGTAACGAGGATAACATTTGAAAGTGGAGGACGGTGTTCCACTTTGCTTAAACAGGAAAGAACAATGGCATCCTGCTACTTTGTGTGGATTTGTTATGTTTTCTCTTGTGTTGCAGATATTAGTCGTTTAAAACATTTTTGTCTGAAAGAAAACACGTTTAGATAAATTACTAAATTTGTCTGAAAGACAAATGCTAAAATCTTATCAGAAAGAAAATGTGTTTAGGTAATTGTCTCCATTCCCTAACCCTGAAAATCCTGATTAAATGATTTTTCTCTGAAAAGAAGAAATACTAAACTCGGAGGTAACTTAGATACTGTAGAGCCCAGAACCTGGAAAGATTACTCATTTTATTTGCCGATATCCTTAATATCTATGTATCCTAAAGGACAGGATCCTTGATTTTTAAGTCAGGAGCTTTGTCTTTTATTCGTGGTTCTTCCTCTCTCAGCAATGTTCACTGTACCCTCAGGGGACAGATAATTAACCTTTCTGACCTTCAGTGTCTATGCCTATTAAACGGGTTTGCTAATCATTCAGGAAGATGTTATGAAAATAGTTTGGAGAGAGGCAGCAAAGAGTTTTACCTTCGTAAGAGAAGATACGGGAGTAGAATGGAGGTTGCTGGTCCACATGAAATTTAATATGAAGTTGGCTATGAACTTACCTGCATAACCTTGGGCAACACGCTTAAGCCCCTGGGCCTTAAGGTCCTTGTCCGTAAAAGAGATGATGAGACTAGATGAATTGTATGGCTGCTGCAACTTGACAATGCTGTAGTCCAGTCCAGCATGCTATCTATGCCTGGCACCATCATGATATATCAGTTTTTATAAATGCCCTGAATTAGAGTGGTGACGGAGGATGGGACTCTGATGTCAGCAACCCAGAGAGGGGTCTGGATTTCAAATGTGAATTATATTGGGGTCTCTCTAACTTAAACCTCTGGATTTTCAAGACTGAATAGAAATGAGGACTTCTAGAAAAACATTAGGGGAATTCACTAGCGTTTTCATTAGAGATGGGGAGAGAGGAGCCAGGTTTTAATCTTTTTAGGTAAAACTAAATATGATGCATTAATAAATCAACTCTCATTACTAACATCTGATATAAATTACAATAGTACATACAGAACTAGGATACTCAAGATTAGAAATCTTGGACGATCACAGAAATTCTTCAAAGATATCATGAAGCCTAACTTTGGGAGATGTGACGGGACATATCTGTAAACTACTAAAAACATCAGTGGCTGCCAGCTCCCCATGAGGTAGTAGAAAGAGGGGGGCGGGAGGGTGGGTGAAAGGCAGGGAGTCTGAGGGGTTCCGTCAAAGAGCAGAAATTCCGAGAGCTGAGGATCCAAAGCCATTATTAAAACATGTGTAGAAGAACAGACTGTTGCCTCTGTGCTTTAGTTTTCTACCACGTGAGGCCATGTGCATGGTTTTAAGGTCCTCCCTAGATGTACAGGGAAAAAACATTTAGGCAGTTGGAACCAGATGGTCCTAGATCAGAAGGCTGGCTCCATCATGTAATCCTAGACTAGGTTCTTAAACTTTCAGATCCCTAGTTTCCCTCACTCATAAAGTAGGGATACTATTCTCCGCCACAATAGGTTGGTGTGAGAACTAAACAAATGCCAACTGTGTACATTTTGCATTTAGCAGACATTTAACAAATATTAGGAAACAATCAGTACCCCTTTTGTGAAATCACATTTCCTATTCTTTCTCTTTTAGGGGCAGCTAACCCTTTGACTGACATGTCATTCTTTTTAACTGGATTGAAACATCCACCTACTGCAGAAGTAACAGCCTAAAACAGAGCACACCTAAAATTATCTTGGGCTTTGACCAAACCACAACTGTCTCTGGGTGTGTGAGGAACAGAGGAGAGGGTGGGGTGTCTCGCCTGAGACCTCTCTGTCTTGTCCAGATCTTATCCCAGTACTGCTCAGTCTTCTTAGTCAGTTCCTCACTGTCCCCCTCACTCTCTTCCCTACAAGTGGCTCTGTTCTTCCTTTCTCCGCTGCTTTGGTGTGGCCTGAGGGCCAACTCATTCTGTCCCTTAAATATGTACCCCATACTCGTGGACACTTGTCTTAAAAGCCCTGCAACTCGGCTGCCTACCCGCAAGAGCTTCTCTGTGGGTCACGCCTCCACAGTCACTGGCTCCTACTTCTCTTGTTTGAAGTACTGACTGTTATCCTGTTTGTCATCCTCTCCATCTCTTCCCTACACATCAACCTGGTCTTCCTGGCTTAGCAGAAGTTTCCTTAGATGACACTGTATTTCCTACCCCATACTCTCTCCTTAGAAACTCTTGAGGGGAGCTACTCTGTCTCCCCTGCCCTTTTCAATTTTTATTTTTTGAACTCCCCAGGGATATTTCCTCAGCTTCTTGTCCTTTGATACTCAAATGCTTCCTTGAGAGCCATTTTGCTCATTGCTTTCTCACCCTTACCCACGGGCCATCAGATACCTGGACCACCCAGTTCCTGGAGTTCTGTCTCCTACTGAGGTCCCACAGGATGGTGGACTCCTTCGAAGAGGGGTCTGCAGCTTTTACTGCTTCATCTCTAAATCCTGGCCCAAAGTCAGTGAACAAGAGGTGTTGGCTAAAGGAAAGCTACAGTATCATAGGAAACACAGGTGCCATCAGATAATCTTCCATCTGAGCAGTGACCTGGCATTCTCCCAGGCACATCTTGCTCACCTGTGTCCTCGCTGCTCTGGATTCCATGCTGTCTTCTCTAAGAGCGAACCCCGGAGCAGGGTAGGTAAAGGTCTCCACCTTTGGGTTGCACCATCCCCACCTCCCTTGATACAGGAGTACATAGAATGGCTGATAGAAAGCTCATGAAGCTGAATTGATCTGACCTATGGGTGCATGCTGGTCAGGAAGAGCCATGAAATCCAGGCAAGGAAGCTTAAACTCGATTATTAGGCAAAACACAAAACTGATTTAAGAGTTTTGAACAGGGAAGGTGGCTCTTAGAGCAGTGATAGCACAGAAGTCATGTGCAAGGAGATGACTTTGGTACTAGCAGGGCCAAGAGGCTGGCATCAGGGAGGCCAAATTACAGGCTCCTGCTGGTGGTGAAAAGACCCGGAATGATAGTTAAGAATGGGAAAAAAAAAAGAGAGAGAATGGCTACAAGAGAGGATTCAGAGGAAACATTTGACAGGATTTGGTTAATAACAAGATAAGAGAAAAATGAGAAGAGTTAATTTAACATGTATATAGCCTGTCAGGGCAGCTCCGGCATTTTCTATAAATTAACCTACTTAAACCTCCTAATTATCTCCATTTTGCAGACAACGAAACTGAAGCATAGGACCAAACTTCTAACCAGGCTTTGGGTCCAAGGTATGAAAATAATTAATAATTAAAATATTACTAATAATATAGTGTATAATAGATAAAAGAAAGATGGCTTGGTAAAGGGTTAGGAGTTCCATTTCTGAATCTGAGATGACAGCCAAATGAAAATATCCAGTGGTCACGTGGAGTGGGGAGCCTTTCACTTTTGCCTGGTTCTGCCTTAAAATACACCCAGATCCACCATCCTGGAGAAACCCATTGCTGTTTTCAAATGACATTCTGCTTTTTTTTCCCCTTTCCTATTGGCAGGGCCAGCTGCATGGGTTGCACAGAAGGGTCTTGTGCTTGGTGGAATGCTCTGCTGTGGCCATCGTAATAACTTCTGAGCAAGGTGCCTACATTTTCATTTGGACTGGGCCTGCAAATTTTGTAGAGGGCCTGCCTTTCTGCTGGAACATCTGGGATGGACATTTCAGATGTGGGCATTCACTTCACAGTTCAGGCCTCCTTCTGAGCAGTGACCTGGCACTCTTCAAGGGATGTTTGCTCCTTTCACTGCTTCTGTGAAACTGTTCTTTCCCACATCATCATTGATGCAGTCAGTGCCAGTTTTTTCTTAGTTGTTAGGCTCTGCACTTCTTACACTGGTTTTTCATGTTTTCTCGAAATTCTCTCCTGTCTTAGCTGTCATGACCCATGACTTCTGCCACTTCTTGATTTGATGTTCTTTTGTTTTCCAATGCCAGCTTTTCCTCTGGGTCCTGCCCCATACCTGGAGGTATCCTCTACGACTCAACAGTCAGCAGCTGAACTGCTCTTCTGCGAGTTCACTTACTCCCATTTAACCTATCAGAACGTCCCTTGTGGTATGCATATAAAAATGGATTTCTATCATCCCTGTAGTAGTCACTGCCTGGACCCTAACCACAAACCCGACCTGATTCACTCTCCTTTTCTGTACCTGTTCTCAATTTTTCCGCCTGTTGACTTCATAACTCCTCAAATTAATGGCCTCTTCTTACTCTGTTGGTCTTCACCTTTGAATTCTCTACTCAACCACCAGTCCGTCGTAGGGTGTTCCCCAATTCCAACTGTTTTAGGCCACCCTGGGAAATTCTTGGCTTAATCCAGCCCTGCGCCCTGGCCTTTCATCTTGACAAGGTGCTAGAAGCTGATGCTCCTACCAAGTCTGTCTCAGCTCTGTTGGTGTCCTCTCCCCTACCTCTGCGTATCTGACCCCAAAGCTGAACAAGCCTGATATTGAACTTTGCATCGCAGAGCCACCCCACCTATCCTGCTCCTGCCCATGTGTTTGCCCAATAACCAACTTTCTTGAGAGCCCCTCCTTCTCGGCAGTGCTACTATACTTCCCTAGTCCATTCTCTATCTTGGTTTCCCAAAGATTATTTCCTGTTTTCCGTCTTCTCAGATCTCCAGCACTTTCTTCCCATGCTCATTGTCATGATGCCCTTACTTTTTATTTCACAGAGAAAATAGAAGAAATCAAGGGAGAAATTCCATACACTTGCATGCATGCTTACCCTTTTTGAACTGCTTTCTTCACTGTCTCCAGGACCCCACTCTCTTGCTTCTTTTCTTCCCTCATGGCCACTCCTATTCACTCTCCTTGTTGGTCGTTTTTCCTCTTCCCAACCTCTATGTTGGTGTGTGTCAGGGTGTTCGGGCTGCTATAACAAAAATACCATAGATTGGGTGGCTTAAGCAACAAATATTTATTTCTCATAGTTCTAGAGGCTGGGAAGTGCAAGATCAGGGTGCCACCATGGTTGGGTTCTTGGTGCAGACCCTCTTCCTGGTTTATAGACAGTCATTTTTTGGTTGTCTCCTCACATGACAGAGGGCAGAGAGAGAAGCATTTTTCTTTCTCATTTCTCTTCTCATAACAGTACTAATCCATTCATGAGGGCTTAATCCCTATGATTTAATTACCTCCCAGAGACCCCATCTCCAAACACCATCACATTGGGGATTAGCGTTACAATGTATCAACTGGGGGAGGACACAAACAGAGAGTCCATAATTATGTTCTGAGGATTAATCCTTACACCTCCTTTCCCTGCTCTTCTCTCTCACACTCTGAGTAACCTCATGTAGTGCCATGAATTTAAATATCATTTGCATACTGATCCTCCAAGAGTTACACCTTCATTCAGATATCCTTTTTGAATTCCAGACATATATATATATATCTCCAACTGCCTTCGTGATGTTTGATGCGTGCACAGATGTCTAATAGGCATCTCAAATTTAACACATCCAAAACTGAACTCTTCATTTTCCTCCCCAAACCTACTTCTCCCACAGTTTTTTCCACCTTAGTAAATCTGCATTCGTCTCATTGCTTAGTCCAAAATCTAGCAACCCAGCATGACTCCGTTCTGTTATTCATGCCCTATATGCACTCCATCAGTAAATCCTGCCAGCCCTACAGTCACTCTCCAACCACTAGAGCAGCCATCATCATCTGTCACCTGGTCTCTTGCAATAGCCTCCTAACTGGTCTTCCTGCTTCTAGCCTTGCCCCTCTGCCTTCTCCACACAGCAGTCAATGAGATGCTTTTTAAAACTGAAGTTAGATCATACCATTCCTGTTCAGCGTCAAGACCCTCCAGTGTCATCCCGTTTCAGAGTAAAATCTAAGTCCCTTCCACGGTTGACAAGCCTTACATAGTCTTGCCCTACTTAATCACTGTGCTGATTCTTCTCATCTCTCTCCCTCTTGCTTCTTCTGCTGCAACCACACTGACCTCCTTGCTGTTCCTCAAACCCACCAAGCACGTTCACGCCTCTGAGCCTTTGCACTTGCTGTTCCCTCTGCATGAAATGCTCTTCACCCGCACGTCGGCATGGCTGTCTGCCTCATTTCCTTCAGGTCTCACTCAAAAGACATCGGAGGTACCTCCTCTGACTACGCTGCGTGAATTGCGTCCACTCCAGTCTCTCTCTATCCATCTTACTTCACTTTATCATTCTTTCTTAGAACTTACCATCATCTGACACATTATAGGTTTATTTATTTATTTGTTTTATATCGGTCTCCACCCTACCTCCCAGAATGTAATCTACAGAAGAGCTTTGTTTTGTATGCTCCTGTATCATTAAAATAGTCACGTGGCACAGAGTGGGTACTGAATCAATATTTGCTGAATGAATAAATGAACTTTCCTCCTCTTACCCAGGCTTACAACTAGTCAGTCCTTGGCTGGGTTTATTAATTAAGTTTACTTATTAAGAATAACTGTCTATAATATATACGTTAGGGCAAGCCTCCTAAATTTAGGTGTTTTACATCCAACCAATATTCTGCTAGGGGACTTCAGCTGGGATTGTTCACAAAGGTGTCACTTAAGGATAATTTGGTTCATGCACCATAGATTAAATTATATCTAAAATGACTATGACCATAAAGTCAGGATATTCAATTGATTGGAATTATCTCTTACAGTGGAATGTGTGTGTAACAAACATAAGTTTTGTTTGAAATATTTGTCTCTCCTCACATGAAGAGTGGGAAGCAGTTTGGAAACCAGAAATGTCCAGATTCACGTCTCAATCCAACACACTTCTTTCCTACCATCTTATTACTGTAGGTTCTTGCATGCCTGATGAGCACCAGCCACGGGGAGCACAGTGCCTCAGAGTAGGGGCAATGGAGCTCGGCTATGTTGGTTCAAATCTAAGCTCTGCCGCTCGTTAGCTCTGTGTCCTTGGATGGGTTACTTAACCTCTCTGAGTTTCTTTTTCTAGGTTAAGACTCTGCCTCTGGGGTTGTCCTGAGGATTTAATGAGATAATTCATGTCAAGCACTTAGAGGATCGGTGCAAAGAAAGTTCATGTTAGCTATGATAGTTACTAATACTCCTCCTGATGAAACAGCTGTCACTTCTTAAGAGTTTTACTGTCCTTGTTCCTGGGCACCTGGCCCAGGATTTACTCCACAGTACTCTGTGTCCAACTGGTACAGCCACCACACCCTTGGAGCCCTTGCTGCTAGCGTTATACGCTCAGTCTTTTGCCTTCCTTTCCTCTTGCCTCCCTTCCTTCCTTCCTCCCTCCGTCCTCTCCCCTCCCCTCTTCTCCCCTCCCCTTCCTTTCCTTTCTCCTTCTCATAAATTCTGCCTTTCCTTACTTTCTCCTCTACTTCCTCTCTCATGCACTGCCCGGTCCATTCTGCATTAGCTCTCTCTTTCCTCTCCTCCATTCTTCCACTGTTTCTCTCTGCTCTCATTCACAGAGTAAGAGTTCTGGAAGGAAAGGACCTGTCATGTCACCAGGAAGAGTCCCCAGAAGCAAATCTTTCAGAGCGCTCACTTCCTGGGTAGAATTTTGCTCTTTCCGGCAGCACCTGCTTTAGAGATCAGAGGGACTGTTTGCTGTTCAGGTTAATCAGAAATGCCATCTCAGCACTTCTAACCCATGTGTGGGTTACGCCAGCAGCACCCAGCGCTTTACAAAACACTGACTTGTCTTATCAACAATCACGGGCTAACCGTAAAATCGACCATAACCAATTGTATTGCTTGCTGCTCCTAGGAGACATCAATGAAATAATGTGGTTGTTTTGGTGCCTAATAAAGTTCAATTCCAGTGATGGTGAGAAGGTAGGAAGGAATGAAAGACACGTTCAGTGGAAACATGTTTTCTTTTCCTTTCTCCTATTGGATTAGGAACTCCGTGAGTGAAGGGACTGTGCCTGCTGTATTTTCAGTGTATATGATTAGTGGCCAGCTTAGTGCCTTACTCAGAATATGCGTTCAGTAAATAAACATTCCCTGAATTTTTACTTCTCAAGAATTAGACAAACGTGGTAAAAAATTCTGAGTACACAAAGACGACAAGAAGAAAACCATGAATAAGGACAGTGCTTCATGGGATTGTCATGCAGGTAGGTTAGTAGAACAAAAACGTCTAAGCACTAAATTGTCACACCACTGAAAACATTATCACAATTCTCTACAGTTCTATGAATTTTTATAGCACCCTTTTGGGAATTACTACTAAAAATTATAGTGATATGGAAATATATCTTATTTCTATTACTTATTACTCTATTACTCTATTACTTGGGGAACTAGTTCCTACTGTTGTACCGTACACATCATGTACCTTCAGTACCCGTTTGCTGAGTAAATGAATGAATGATTAAATGGATGAAGTTATACTTCCATTCATTCAGAATGTTTGAAAAGGTTTCACATAATTGGATGGTCTTACTAAGCAAAAGTTACTACCTACATAATCTATACGGATTGATATTAGAACATAGCATTAAAAGGTCAAAATTATATTAAACATAATGTTATCTTTTATGACTCAAAAGGCACTTCAAGATCTTTAAGTTACAAAATTAAAAGAAACCAACTAGGCACCCCAAAACATAACTTAATTTTTTCTTGGTCTACCAGTATTTTACCAAGCCTTTAAAATACATCTGCTTTTTCAAGTTGTTTAGTTGTATGGATTCTGAATAAAAAGCAATTTTTATATTCTGGTTGGAAAGATTTAAAGAGACTAAATTACCTGAGAAAGACAACATAACACTAAAACAAAGTGATAAAAATTACTGTACTTTAATTTTTCTTTAATACATTTGTATCTCATCATATTACATTTCTAGACCAAAATGGTTTGTACATCTCTCTTGCTTGAGCAGGAGGAAATCATTATAATGAAGAGAGTTATTGAAAATGGTCCATGTTGTGTAATTCCCAGGATAAATGGGCTGAGTAGCAAATATTTCTGTTGTGAACTGTTTTATACTGAAATGTGCATTATTAAACCCATTTGTTGAACACATTGAAAGATCGAATATCTTCCTAACCTGACACTGGAGAATGTTTATTTGCTATTCCTCTCCTTCCTCTGCTCAGATATTGTTAGATATTGTTTCTGGGTTTTCTGGAATCCATCCATATTAGAGGGAAAAAATCACAGATGAAGAAACCAGAAAAACAGAATTTACAATTTATAAACATATTTTAAGCAAGATCATAAGAAATTTAAAATAGTATACATAATAGAAACAGCATGTGGGAAAGCATATAGAACAATGGTGGGTGGTGGGTGACTATTTTTTACACTATCCTAAAGATCCTACATGCCTGAAGAACACAAAAACACAGCAGTCATCGGGCTATAAGACTTTGAATGCAGCAAAGGAATGCTAGTGATCAGGATGGTTTGGGGGTGATGTTATGCCCCTTTGATTTTACAAGTATGTTAGTTTACGTATACTGTGTATTTAAGTAATATACCTTTAACTATTACCCTTTAAAACACAATCAATTGTTTTTATTTCATTTAGAGCAATTATATGTGGGTCCAATTCCATGTTCCAATTACTTCCGAAGAAAGCCTCTGCTGAAAAATCAATGGAACCCCCAAAGACTTAGAGTTGGAGTTCATAGCAGCCGGAGTGGAAGGAGCAGAAAGCAGTCTTCCACTTTGATGATCCTTTTCTTTCTACTTTAGTAATGTCACTTATATAGAGTTGAACTGGAAGTAGGACATCTAGGTGTAGATTCATTTATTTACTCACTGAATCAATCCATATCTATTAAGTGCCTACCGTGTGCCAGCTCGGTACTAAGTACAAGGATGTCAGAAGTTGTTAATGTGGCATTGGAGAGATCTTAAGGTCAAAAATCTAGAATTGTAAGTCAGATAAATGGTAGTAAAAAAGTGTCTTTGAAGCAGAGGGGAATTGAGGGAAGTTAAGTGGAGAGACAAGTGATGTTGAGGAGGTGTGGAAGGGATATGTGTTATATTTGATTCTTCAGGAAGTCTTTGCCATGAAAGATACAGGGAAGATACAGGAGGTTTTGAGGTACATAGGTGAGAATTATGTGCATAGAATTGTTGGGGGAATATTCCCAGCAATGAGTCAGGGGATTTTTGTTGGCATTCCTGGCACTGTGGAAGCAAGCATGAGTGTGTTATGCAAGAGAACTCGCAGGTTTTCTCCAGCAATGTTCTTGGGCACAAACAGAAAAATTGGACAGTGTGCCTGGTGTGGGTTTGCCCACTGACAGAGTGGGTCACAAGAACATGACAGGAGCCTCGTTGTTAGGGAAGGCAATAACAGGGGCTGAGTAGAGGGTTCCTGGGTAGGTCAAACTATGAAGGATTTAGTGTTCATTGAACTTGGCGAGCAGAAAGCAAGGAGGGGCATTGGAAGAGGCAGGGGTGCAGTGGTAGATATGGGGTTGTCTATGAAAAACAAACATTCCAAGTTACCTCTAGTGGTTAAATTCAGTGAGTGATCTTGCTGGTGCATGGCTGAAGTAGGGTGAAGTTGGAAAACTGCAGTGAATAAACAAGATCATGGACTCTACAGTTGAGGTGACTGATGGAGCTCTAGCATGAATTTTGAAGATGTCAGAAGTGATGATGAGGTCTTAGGATGTGGAGGAAAATCATTAGCCAGGTGCTGTGTTCATCTAGGAAGGTGGAAGTGGGTCTCACAGGAATTCAGTAAACAATATCTGTGGTGCCTCTAAGATGTGGAAGAGAGAACCTGACGTCAATTTAAATGAGGAGGAAAAAGAAGTGGACAGTGGAGTAGTCCAAAAGTTCAAAGTCTGGGCTTGTAATTTACTGGAGGAATAAACCCCAAGGGGGCCAGAACTTGTTTTGAAGACACCCATATACTATATATAATCAGACAACCACATTTTTTCTAGATTCATTCAAATAAATGCTAATTTGTTGTTGTCGATTTGTTTATTCATCGCTGTAGATACTGTCTCTGGTAAGAAAAAGATGTTATTTTATATTTTTCCTTGAGTTCTTTCTGACACTGCTTTTGTAATATTTCTTCAGAGGCTCCCAGCTTTAAAAATGTCAATAGTGGGAGGATACACTTCCCAAATACCAGATACCCTAGGCTTTTTACATACATCAAGAATGAGATCCAGTTGGTGGAACCACTAAACTAAAGAGCATGTATTTTTTCAAAGTAATCCTCTGTATCTAAAAGAAAAACACTGTATTGTTCCTATTTTTTTCCTCCCTAAATGCCATAATGTATTTAATCTTACTCACATAATCATAGTCTTGGACTCGTTTTTGAAACCACCATTATACTAAGTATGTAAAATACAACTGATGTGATTATTGAAATGTGTACCTTTTGCATTAGAACAGAGAACACGAAGTTTCCTGACATATGAATAGTGTTCTGATAACTTTACAGTCACGCTAGTATATTTGTAGATATTCTGATTATTGCAAAGCCGATTTTTTGCATGGATGGTTCCCTAATTTATTGACAAAGCATAGCGAGTGCTATTTAAATCATAATTAAATCCCTTCCGAGGAAATTCTTTAGTAGGGGCAGTAGGTGGTTGACGTTGACCAACACCTGTCCTTTACAGTTAAGTGCTAAAAGGCAGGTGTTCTTACACTTATTGTGCTTCTGTTGGGCTTTTCATCACTACTGTAACACTTATCTGAAAATGTTGATAATTCAAAAGATTTCATAGCGACCATACTGTTTGTTCCTTATCACTCAGAGCAAACAAACCCTACTCATTCATTGGGATGAATGTATTACTTTTCAATCCTTACTTAAGTAAATCAAGTCCATGGAATTCCAAAGTAAGATAGTACCACCTTCCTACTTTCCTTCCTGCAGTGTTAATTCTCTTTTGGAAGATGGTCATCTTGCCTGCTGGAGCCTTCTCTTAGTCTGGTTCTGTTTGATATGACATCAAAGGGCTTTCATCTTCTGTATCAATTAGGCTGGCTGTCTTGTCTCAATGAGATTAAGTAGCCTCTGGAGACCAGTGACACCACAGCTGCAGTAGATGAGCTGATGATTAGCATGCAATTTGGTTGTCCTAATTCTTTCTAAATGATAGTTTGTCTAGTCTGATGTCTTTCTTTATGATTGTGTCTGTGGCTCATTTGTTCAGGGCGACCATGCAGCACACACCAGACCTGATAATCAGTGATTTGAGTTTCTGAAAAGGTTGGTGAGACACATCGATTCTCTCCTAAGCTTAACATATTTCTCATACTAAGGAAAGGACCAGAATTTTTATTTGTTTCTTTCTTTGATCTTTTTGTTACCATATGAAGTACCAGAATATTTAACTCCAAATAAATTCTAAGTCCTATACCCAGAATTTACCCCAAAGTTGCTTAAAGGAAGCATTATCAAAAGGATTTGCTAAGCCCCAGGCAAAGCTACGTAAGCCTGGTGTGAGTTCTGCTACATGTAGACTTCTGTATCTGGAAGTTTATAGTCTGACTGTTCCACAGTCCTATTTAGCGATTTCTTTTGAGATAAGACTTGACTTCTCTCACTGAAGGAACTGAAGTAGTGTTTTTAAAGGAGTAAACAAGACACTGGTAGGTATTAACAACATTCTCTCTCCGTATATTCATTCTCACTTCACTTTCAGAGATTTCCTAGCCAGCTGCTTCTTCAAGAACAAAGACGTCACCAGGCAGAAACTCACTGAGTTTGTCTTCCTCACCATCTTCAGACTTCTCTAGGCTTACACTGATTCTTTCCTTCTTCCTTTCTATCCCAGAAGAAAAATTGCTACCTCTTTCTAAGTCTCATTTTTCAATCTGTGCCCCAAAGACCTGGCTTCCTCAGTATCCCCCCTCCTCTCATGTCTTGACCCCTCCTTTCTCTTCTGGGTACACATGTGCTCAAGACTCCACCAGACGTTAGAGAAATAAAAAAACAGCGACAAAAACAACCACTCCTTCTTTAGCTCAACTTCCTTTTTTTTCTGGGCTGATGCCTTACATTTCACCTTTTCTTTATCATCAAATTCTTAAGAAAGACTACATGACTTACTCTATTCACTGGATCCTATTCTCTTTTTAATCCACTATTATCCGATTTCTGCCCCCACCCTGCTGCTCTCGCGAATCACGGAACACTGTTCAATTCTCCTCTGACTCGCCTCTGTTTTCCATTTGCCACTGGTGATTAGCCTTTCCGACTGGAAAGCATCTTCTCTTCTGAGTTCTGTTTCATTTCCTTCTCTCGGTCCCCCTCATATATCCTTCTAAATGTTCTGCCTCTTCCCTTGTTTTCTGTCCCTCCGTCCATCCTTTAGAAGACGGGGTTCCCTGAGGTTTCTTTCTCATCCTCTTCCCCTTCAGCCCTAGGCAATCTCATGCACTGGACTGACATTTCCGACAGCCACAAACCTGCATCTCCAGCTACTCATAGGAATTCTCCTTGAGGTACCTCAAAAGTCAACACACAGGGCTTCCCTGGTGGCGCAGTGGTTGAGAGTCCGCCTGCCGATGCAGGGGACACGGGTTCGTGCCCCGGTCCGGGAAGATCCCACATGCCGCAGAGTGGCTGGGCCCGTGAGCCATGGCGGCTGAGCCTGCGCGTCCGGAGCCTGTGCTCCGCAACAGGAGAGGCCGCAACGGTGAGAGGCCCGTGTACCAAAAAAAAAAAAAAATTCAACACACAGGGAAGAATTGACATGGCCCACCTCTCCTCCATGGATTGCTCACACACATTTCTTTCCCATTCTCCCTAGCTCAGTCAGGACCTCAACATCCTCTCAGATGCCCTGGAGGGAACCGTGACCCTCTATCTTATCTCCTCACTTCCTCTCAGTTCTACCTCCTGAGAAACCTTCTGTGCCGCTTCATTCTTCATTCCATTGCTTCAGTCTAGATTAGAGCTCATCATCTCACACCTGGAAGGCTGCATCTAGGTTTTTCCTTTGTCATATTTCTATAACTACATCTGATCCTGTCACTACCAGGATTAAAGACTTCCTTCAATTTCCAGTTGCCTACAGAATGTATTTTAGTCCAGACTCCTTAGTGTGGCACATGATCCCCTTCAGAATGTGATCAAGTCTAGTTTTCTAATTACCCTCTGGTCACCCACCCCCATATGCCTTTCCACGCCCCAGAATGTTCCCTATCTGTGCCTTCATAGCCAGGATCGAGGTAATCCTTTTCCCTGAAGTGCTCCTGCTGGCCTGTCTTCCCTGCCAGACTGCCAGCTCCTCCAAAGCTATGTTCACTTCTCCCCTATGGCAAGGATGCTCTCCAAGTTCCGACTCTGTCTTCAAGATGAAACAGACAGGCTTAGCTGCTTCCCTCAGGAAGCATTAGTAGTCCTCTGTCGCCACTCCTATAATTTTCTATTCATGCTCTCTATTACAGCACTTATTATACTGATGCTATATGTTTACTTTTCCATGTCCTCCCACTGGACTGAGTATCTCAAGAGCAGGGAACCTCACCTCATTCATTGTCATTGCCACCCAAGTGCTTAGCACAGAACACTGTAGGTACCAAATAAACATTTGTTAAATAAACTGCCCCCCCAGGCCTTTATTATTTGTATTTGGGTTATTTTTAGATGTCAAATGGCGCTTTTGTTTTGAACCGCTATATAGGATACATTTTATTAAGTGCTTATTAATTTACTATGAACATTTCACCAACAATGATCACCACCTGCACAGAAAACTGAAAAATCTCATTTGTTAGAGAAGGATCATACTAAGTTAGTAGAAAACAATCCTGATTTGTGGGAAACTGAGCCTGAGAGACTGCTGAATTAAAAGGAAAGGAGTGAACACATAAAGTGATATACAATGCTTCCTCATGGCACTGGAATGCCAATAAATGTGTAACATCCCACACCCTGGAGGGTTTTTTATTTTTTTCTTCTTTTTCCTTTTCTTCCCCCCACCTACTGGAAAAGAGAAACTCAAAGAAGGTAACTGAAGTTACTTAAATTTATGCTAAAAACCAAGATTAAAAACTACACTGAAAACCCCCTTGGTCCCCAAACCATAGTGTTTCTATAGACTGTCTTTCTACTTGTGTTTTCCTCATAATCACCAAATTATGGGACAGAAGAAAACGTGATTATATTTAAAATCAGCTGAGGTGGGCAAGCTGGGGGAAAGTTATGGGGGAAGCGAAGATCAGAAGAATCAGCTCTTTTCTCTTCCCTGGGTTCCTCTACTCTTGTAGATGTGCACAGATAATGCACATTCACTGTATAACAATCAATCAACAGGGACAAGCTCCCTGGTCTATAAATTGGAATACTGATCTAAGTGAGTCTGGTTTCAGAGTTCCTATTTTCTATGGGCTAACAAAGTATGAGTTATTTTGTGAACTCTTCATTACCTGTATAGTTCAGGTACTTTAAATCATTAGTAATTATATTGAATAACTCCACATTTTCTTTTAGCATGGTGAATCCTCTCAAAATAAGGCTGTTTCGGGAGATCAGCTCTGTGCTTTGTGACCACCTAGAGGGGTGGGATGGGGTGGGATAGGGAGGGTGGGAGCGAGACGCAAGAGGGAGGAGATATGGGGATATATGTATATGTATAGCTGATTCACTTTGTTATAAAGCAGCAACTAACACACCATTGTAAAACAATTATACTCCAATAAAGATGTTAATAAATAAATAAATAAAATAAAGCTGTTTCAGTCAACCCAATATAGCTACTATCACTGTATTTTTCCCTTTTATTTTTTCTTTCTTTCTTTTTTTTCCCCCTTGAGTCATGTTGTGCTGTGTTGTGTTACGGGTATTTCCCAATATTACCAACCCAGGTACATCCATTTTCACTTAGCCCATATCCTGCTTCCTACACTCTTCTAAGCTTTACTTATGAATCACTCAAAAATTTTACATACTCCAGAAATTACATATTTACTTTTCAGAATACAGCAACCACTCTTCCCCCCCTTACTTGAAATATTTTTAACATCCCTCCTAAATGAACTCATCATTGCTCATCCTAGTTTGCATATTTATAGTTGGCTCTTATGATGAGCCATGGAAAAAGAAAGGGAAAAAAGTAATTATTAAGACTTTTTCCTCTTTCTTTTTCCCTTGCTCATCTTTTTTATTCTTCGCAGAGGCTGGGGATCTGGGGGGAGTTCTCTCTCTCTCTCCCTAGGAGAAAGGCATTTGACTGTGAGGGCCAACACAGCTCATTAATTATCTATTGGGCATTGGCTCATTTGAAAACTGTTAGGCAGATTGGGATTGGAGGTTGGAAGAATCATGGTGGAAAGCAATTTGTCCGCATTAGAAAAGAATTGAGGGGCTTCCCTAGTGGTGCAGTGGTTAAGAATCCACCTGCCAATGCAGGGGACACAGGTTCGAGCCCTGGTCTGGGAAGATCCCACATGCCACAGAGCAAGTAAACCCGTGTGCCACACTACTGAGCCTGTACTCTAGAGCCCGTGAGCCAAAACTCCTGAGCCCACGTGCTACAACTACTGAGCCTGCGTGCCTAGAGCCCATGCTCTGAAACAAGAGAAGCCACCGTAACGAGAAGCCCGTGTACCGCAACGAAGAGTAGCCCCCGCTTGCCACAACTAGAGAAAGCCCGCATGCAGCAATGAAGTTCCAATGTAGCTAAAAGTTAAAATAAATAAATTTAAAAAAATATGTGATATTCGTTTTAAAAAATAAAAGAGAAAAGAATAGCGATGGAGAGCCCCAAACTCAGAGAGATGACCCAGCCCTGCAATAGGATTTTGGATTTGGGAGTTTTTAACAGCTTTTGAAGGATGAAGAAAGCACTCCTAGTATACTAGAATTAGGAAGCAGTGCTTCAAGTTTAAAAAGAATAAATTTAGCTTCACCCAGTGAGATGAAATTTGGGAATTTACATAAGGAGATAGTTTAGGCTAAAATTATAAGACTCTTCTTGGGAATGAAAACATAAATGATTATTGAGGGTAGACAGGACGTTTGGGAGCTCATAACTGTCTTTTTCAATATATAACAAATATAAATAAATACATATGTATAATAAAGATATATTTAAACAGGTAATTTAAATTATGGTTTTAAAAAAGTTCAGACATTACAAAAGGGTGTACGATGAAGAATAAGTCCCCCTTCTTCCGCTTGTTCTTCATAACCCCCCTCCCTGCCACACACCTCCTTCCTCAGTTCCCAGTGCTGGACAAAACCACTGCTACTTAGTTGGTATTTATCCTTTTGAAGAAATTCTATGCATTTACAAACATACACGTGTGTGAGGTTTTTTTTTCAAGTCTTGAATGATAGCATACTCTATACACTGCCTGCACCTTACTTTCTCCACTTATCAACGTATTTTAGAGATCTTTCCTTATGAGTCCATATAGAGCTGCCTTATGTTTTATGACCATGGCAGAATTTAATGAGTCATTCCCTTTTGATGGACATTGAGGTTGTCTGCCCTCTTCTGCTGTTACAAAACTGTACTGCATTATAACTGAGCAGAAGGAACAACATGAAACCCTCATAATGGGAGGGCTGGAGGCAAGGTGGGACAGAATGAACTGTTGCTGTCACGTGAACCAAACCACTTTAGGTTCTGGTTCTCTGTGTGCCTCATTGGCATGCATAAATAGGGGGAAAACACACAGGAGCTCATTGAGAGGGCCATTTACTGTTGTTTCCCTGTTAGGATGGCACATTTCCATTATGTGGAGTCATTATGTAAAGTATCCCAAGTCTTACATGGCAGGGGGGTACGTGTTAGGAATATACCTGAGTTATTTGAGGCTAGGACTACAATGTGGAAAGAGCACTGGGTTTGGGTCACAAGAACTTTGTTCAAGCCTCAGCTCTGCCTTTTACTTGTGTGATCACTGGAAGCCATCTTAGCATCTCTGAGACTTATTTATTTATTTTTTTCTGTGAAATGGGGGAAATAGTACTAACTTTACGTTTTGAGGATTTAATGAAGTAAGGCTGATGAAGTGATGATGTCAGCCAGTGGTTCTCAAACTTTGGAGTGTTACTGGTTCAGAAGGTCTGGAGTGGAGCTTGAGAATTTACATTTCTGATAAATTCTCAGATGATGCTAATGCTGTTGTTCTGAGGACCAGAACTTGAGGAACACTGGTATAAGCCATAAAGGACTAATGGGTGGTGTTACTGCTTTTGTTATTATAGCTATTCTCCTAGAAGGAACACTATCTTTACATATCCCCTTAGAGGAAAGTGAAAATTCTGCCAGCCAATCAAGTACAATGAAAACCACAGAAATCTCTAAAGAGATTGAACTTGTTGGGGGTGGTATTAAACACATAATTTTGCACACTTTGAGTTTATTTAAATGTTCACACACCTCTGAATTCGACGGTAAACAGCACTTGACAGGAAGTAGAAGTACAAAAATAAACAAGAAAGGCTCATCTCATGGCATTGCTGCCTTAACTGAACACAGGAAGTCCTGGAAATCTTGCAAGACTGTCTGTTCCTTCATGATGTCTAGCCCGATTTTAAGATCCCAAACTATTTTTGGTTTGTATTAGTCAGGGTTCTCCAGTGAAACAGAAATAATTGGAGGGAAAAAAAGTATATATGTATGAGCGTGTATATCATATACATATAATGTATGTATATATACACACATAGTATATGTGTGTGTATATATACATTATATGTATATCTATATATATTATATATAAATTTATTTATTTATTTATTTAAAGAGATTTATTATAAAGAATTGGCTCCTGCAATTTTGGAAGCTGAGAAGTCCAGACCCAGGAGAGCCTATGGTATAGTTTCAGTCTGAGTCCAAGAACCAGAAGCACCAATGATGTAAGTTTCTTTCTGAGTCTGAATACAAAGGGAGGAGAAGACCAATGTCCCTACTCAAAGACAGTCAGGCAGAGAGAGAGAATTCTTTCTTATTCAGCCTTTTATTCTATTCAGGCCTTCAGCGGATTGGACGAGGCCCAGTCACACACTGGGAGGGCAATCTGCTTTACTCAGTCTACCGATTCAAACCGTAATCTCATCTAGAAGCACCCTCACAGGCACCCTCAGAAATAATGTGTAACCAAATATCTGGGGACCTCGTGGCCCAGTGAAGTTGACACGCACGATTAACCATCACAATGTTGTTGATGAATATCTGAAATG
This sequence comes from Phocoena sinus, assembly GCF_008692025.1. NCBI lineage: Eukaryota > Metazoa > Chordata > Mammalia > Artiodactyla > Phocoenidae > Phocoena > Phocoena sinus. The sequence continues at coordinate 56,893,211 of NC_045771.1, forward strand.
AGCTACTTTCAGTTTGCTTATCATTGGCTTTCCAGTCCACAAGACTGCTTCAAAACGCTTGATGTTTCAAACAGCACAAACTTCAACTGTGGCTGTGTGTATAGTCAGCTTCATATTCTAGTTGTCACACATCTTACAGCAAAACATTTCCGTGGACTACTTATAGCTCAACCTCAAGATATTTTTTAAAACAAAAGTTTAGGTAATGACGTCCAGTGGCTGGACGTCATTACCTAAATGGTGATCAATGCCATCACCATTATTATATTTATTACAAGAAAGGTGCTGCCAACAGGTCTGTCACTATACAAATGCTGTTCAGTATTTAAATATATGTTAAGAAAAATTCAGAGTCATTGATTTATTATTGTCATAAATGGGTGGGAATCTAGACATTTGGCTTTTAACACTGAAGTGTTATCTTCTGAAAATTGCCATAGACATTCTCCCCATCCACATCCCAACTAATAAATTCAGCCTGTGGAACAATAGACATACCACAGGACATTCCTGGGATCCCAAGAGATATTTTTAAAGACAAATATTAAAATGAATGAGACAGCCACAAGAGTTTGGAGGTAAATTCATATGAGTGATGAAGCAAAATTTTCAAGCCACGGCACCGTAAGAAGAAAATGTTGGGGTTATATGTGAATAATGCTTCTGTGAATATGGCATCTTATTGTGGTGGGTTTCCTTGCTTTCCATCTCACTGATTCCCTTCTTGACATTGTACAGCTATTTCCTCTGTAATACAGAAACTTTCCCTTAAAGAATCTTTTTCCACAGCTGGCTTTCATCACTTCTTGACAGGTACCTAAATATTTCAGTTTCTTCCACATTATTTTCCCTTAACAATAACTGCTGCCCAATCAAATCATTCATCTTTTCCCCTGTTGTATGTACCTGAGGTATTGAATGAGTGTTTATCAAGCATTTGGAATCCCCTATTTTCTCTTATTTGGCATTTTCATAGAGTCTTGGTCTCAGTTTCACTTGGAAGTTTGAATTGAGTTTTTCTAATCATTTAAAAGTTTTGAGTTCAAAATTCATTGTGAGCTTTTTCTTCTTGTCTTGCCCTACAGAGATTTTTGTGTGTAAATGAAGGACAAATCTTAAAACCTAAGACTTCTTTAATAGATCATGCTCATTTATAAACAATATTCAGACATATACTATGCTTTGAAATCTCCACAAATGATAACAACTAACATTTATTTGCTATTTACTATGAAGTAGGTGCATGGCAAAGTTCTTTATGTGCGTTATTTCATTTTTCCATCAACCTAGAAGTTAGGAATCTTTTTTTTGTGGCCACGCCATGCAGCAACATGCGGGGTCTTAGTTCCCCAACCAGGGATCGAACCCGTGCCCCCTGCAGTGGAAGTACAGAATCCTAACCACTGGACCACCAGGGAATTCCCTAGGAAACTTATTAAGTGCTTTCTTGACCTTGGTGTCCACGGGCAATCTCAAAATTATTATCATTGTTTGAGCTGAATTTCTGGTATTTGTAACCCAAAGAGAATTCATTTATGTAAACATGAAACATGTTATTATATACACATGTGTCTTTGTGGGTGTGTAAAACAAAGTTCTATATACTGGGCAAGGGGAGATCAGGTAGAAAAGGTCTGTGCTCTGTCGGTCTCACACCTATTTACACTGACTGAATGTACAAATCCCCAGAAGAACCTCCTGAGAGCACAAATCAAAACAAGGATTGGAGTCAGGAGGCTAACTTGCAAGGATTTCACTTGCATGGCCCCATGAGAAGGATTTGACCTTAAGACAAGAAAATCTGAAGGCTGAATAGGTAAAACATAAATATGGTTTAAAAACCAGAGAATATAAAAAGATATACAATAAAAGGTCTCTCTACTATCCTACTGTTGCCCTCCATTTGACCAATTCTCACCCAGTCCCTAGATTGGTAACTGTCCTTCATTTCCTATGTCAATTTCCATAGTTTCTTCAAGCAAATACAAGCAAAACCAGATGTAGCTTCTTACTGTTCTTCACTAATTTACAAAGGTAGCATATTTTGCTTTTTGTTTGTTTGTTTAGCTTGGGCTTCTTTCCCTATTGGTATAAAGAAAGCTTCCTCATTCTTTTTAAACCACTGCTTAATGTTCTATGGTGTAGATATATCATCATTTATTTAACCATTTCCTTTTGAAAGACATTTATTTGAGTTTTTTCTAATCTTTGGCTATTACAAACAACACTGCAGTGAATGACTTTGCACAAAAGTCATTTCTCACCCTGTGCATGAGTATCTGCATGATAAATTCCTCCATAAGTAATTCTGAGTCTTTAGCAGCTTTTGTTATTTGCAAGTGACCACCTAGTTATCCTCTCTATGGAAATGCACCCTGATGGGAGAAAGGAGGTGCATGTGTAAAGCTAGAAAGGGCTATAACACCTTAGGGTCCAAGCCATGCTATTATGGGAACCCCCTAAGAGAGCCCAACCCAGGAAGAACAGCCCCATTCCTGTCCACTTTCAGAGGAAGGATAAGTATGGATCCTAAAAGTCGCTGAAGAGGTGATGTTGGAGAGGAGATAGTGGCCTGAGTCAAGCATAGGGCTGTGGTGCAAATGTGAAGCCATGATTGTGTTGTGGGCTGCTGGGGCTTGAGCAGAACTTTGTAAAGATTAGTGACCACAGCAGTGCAGGTGGCCCTGGGGCAAAGAATGGCAGGAAGACAACTGTTTTCCATGTTCTTACATTTACCCACTTGGAACTAACACTCTAACAAAAGCCATAGTACTGGGAAGCCTGGTGATATTTGGGTAATATATGCTCAGAAAAGGTCTAGAAGAATTGAAAGATATTAATGGAGGTTTTCTCTCGGAGTACAGGGTAAGAAGTTAAAGTCCTACTTTGCCCATCTCCGGTACGCAGGCCCCTCACTGTTGTGGCCTCTCCCGTTGCAGAGCACAGGCTCCGGACACGCAGGCTCAGCGGCCATGGCTCACGGGTCCAGCCACTCCACGACATGATCTTACCAGACCGGGGCACGAACCCACGTCCCCTGCATCCGCAGGCGGACTCTCAACCCCTGCGCCACCAGGGAAGCCCTACTTTGCCCATCTCTTTTTTTTTTTTTTTTTTTTTTGCCCATCTCTTGATGTTAATAAATGTTAATCAACTCTGTTGAGAGTTCTTGTGTATCTTTCTTAATTTTTCTATATATATACCTATATTTACCAATGTAAATAATTTTTCTTAGATAAATAGGATATCTCTACACATACATATTATTTTGTAATTTTTATTTTAAATATGTATTTGGAGATATTTCCAAGTTAATATATAAGGATCTACTTTAATCTCTCTAAATGCTGCATAGATGTCTACCATAATTTATTTGATCATTCCTGATTTTTGGCTATTGGAAACAATGCTATAGTAAATACCTTTGTAATTGTCTCTGGGCATATATGTGGGTGCTTCACAAGAACTAAAGCCTAGACATAGAGATATTGGACTGAAGGTAGGCATATTTAAAATTCTGATGGATACTGCCATATTGTCTTCTTTTAAAAAGGTTTTTGCTAGTTTACTCTCTTGCCAACAGTATAGGAAAGAGACTGCTCACATTCTTACTAATACTGGATCATATCAATCTTTTAAAATTTTGTCAATTATATTTTAAAAATTACATCACATTGTTGACTTAACCTATATTGCCTAGATTACCAGTGAGGTTAAACTCCTTTCCATATGCTTTGTTTGTATTACTTCTCTAAATTGCCTGTTAATTTCCTTTGCCCATTTTTCTATTAGGTAGCTGTTTTCATTGATTTGAAGAAGTATTTTATGTTCTGTTGTCTGTTATGTATGTAGCAAGTATTTTCTCTTTGTCTGCTCTTTGTCATTTAACTGTGAACTTGGATATACTGATTAAGACTCTTTTAGCTGTGTCTTAATTCATATGACTATTATAACAAAATACCATAGACTGGGTAGCTTATGAACAATGGAAATTTATTTCTCACAGTTCTAAAAGCTGAAAAGTCCAAGATCAGGGTCCCAGCATGGTTGGGTGAGGGCTCTCTTCCTGGTTCGTATCTGGCACCTTCTCACTGTGCCCTCATGTGGTGGAAAGGGCAAAGGATCTTTCTGGAACCTCTTTTGAATTGGCATAAATGGTGTTCATAAGGGCTCTGCACTCATGACCTAATCACCTCCTAAAGACCCAACAGTCATCTTTGGGGGTTGGGATTTCCACATATGAATTTGGGGAGGACACAGCATTCAGACTACATAACATTCCACTCCCGGCCCTCCAAAATTCATGTCCTTCTCATATGCAGACTACATTCATTCCATCCCAACAACCCCAGGAATCTTGTTCCAGCAGCAACTCAAAAGTCTAAGTCCAAAATCTCATCTAGATATCATCTAAATCAAAATATGGGTGAGACATTCATCCTCAGGCAAATTGTCCTCCAGCTGTGAACTGTGAAATCAAACACCTTAGGTGCTTCCAAAATACAATGGAGGGACGGGCATGAGATAGACATTCCCATTCCAAAGGGAGAAACAGGGAAGGAGAAAGGGGTAATAGTTTCCGAGCAAGTCCAAAACCTTAAAGCTCACCTCTGGACACACTGGGGTGGGCGGTGGGCCCCCAAGGCTCTGGGTGGCCTCATTCCCACAGCTTTGCTGGATGCAGCCCACGGGGCAGCTCTCACAGGCTGGAGTCCCATGCCCGTCTTCTCTGGGACTGTGGTCTCAGGGGCAGCCCTGTGCCGACAGCCCCACTGGTCATTGACCTAATGGGGGACTCTCTGCAGTGCCCCCTCCCCATCCTGAGTCCACTGCTCTGGGAGGTTTCACTCTTCCAAATCTAGGTGGAGCTGTCCATGCTTCCAGGGCTACTGCACTCTGCACTCAGTAGGGACTCCTCCAAGGTTTATTACTTGTGTCCTCCACAAGGGCGGACACCATGGCTGCCATGTGTGGCACCTGGAGGCTGAGGAGCACAGCACGGGTATTTGGGGAGCAGAGCTTGCTTTGTGAGGCAGCCAGCAGCCCCTTTTTTGAAATCGATATGTGCCCGCAGGCCCTTGAACTCTGGACCTGTGACTAGGGCCAGTCTGAAATGCCTTCAGGGTCATTCTTCCATTGTCTTGAACAATAGGTCCTGGCTTTTGTTTGCACGGCCAACCTGGTCTCTCCATTATCTTGAAAATAATTCCTGTCTTCCACTGAGATGGTCAATCCACGTCAATTGCCTTATCAAATTTGGCCACATTGTGTTCTCTCCCAAACTTTCTTATTTCTTTCAAAATGGATAGGCTGAGAATTTCCCCAATTTTAAAGTTCTGCTTCCTTTTTGATGAACAATTCCATCTTTAAATCATTTCTCTCCTTTTGAGTTTTACCATAAGCATTTAAGAGAAACCAGGCTGTTCCTTCAACACTTTGCTTAGAAATTTCTTCAGCCACATAGCCACTTTTCATGCTTACAAGTTCTACCTTCCACAAAACAGCAGGACAGGAACACAATTCAGCTAAGCTCTTTGCCACTTTAAAACAAGGATAGCCTTCCCTTCGGTTTCCAGTAACATGTTCCTCATTTCCGTCTGAGACCTCAACAGAATGACCTTTATCATGCATATTTTTACTATCATTCTGTTAACAACCACTTAGTTTTTCTCTAAGAAAACTGAGGTTTTTGCTATAGTTTTCCTCTTCTGCGCTCTTTTCAGAGTCACCCTTAACCATTCATTCGCAGTAATGTAGGCTTTTTCTAGCATGTACATCAAAACTCTTCTAGTCTGTACCTATAATCTAGTTCCAAAGACACTCCACATTTCTAGGTATTTGTTACAGCAGCAATTCCAACCTTGGTGCCAATTTTGTGTCTTAGTCATTTGGTCTGCTGTAACAAAATACCATAGACTGAACAGTGTATAAACAACAGAAATCTATTGCTCGCAGTTCTGGAGATCAGGGTGCCAGCATGGTCGGGTGAGGGCTCTTTTTTCTGATTGTATCCTCACATGGCAAAGGGGGAGCCCTGTGGGATCACTTTTATTGTATATATTAATAATTAATTTTTATTAACATCCTCAGATCAACACATTTGAAATAAATAATAAAGGACTAGAAGATAGGTAAGGCAAAAAATCCAAAGTGGAGCATGAAGTAAAAAAGAATTGAATATTAAAAATAATGGATGGGACTTCCCTGGTGGTGCAGTGGTTAAAAATCTGCCTGCCAATGCAGGGGACACGGGTTCGAGACCTGGTCTGGGAAGATCCCACATGCCGTGGAGCAACTAAGCTCGTGTGCCACAACTACTGAGCCTGCACTCTAGAGCCCGCAAGCCACAACTATTGAGACTGCGTGCCACAACTACTGAAGCCCACATGCCTAGAGCCCCTGCTCTGCAACAAGAGAAGCCACCACAATGAGAAGCCCACTCACTGCAACGAAGAGCAGCCCCCCTACGACGAAGAGTAGCCCCCGCTTGCTGCAACTAGATAAAGGCCGCGAATAGCAATGAAGACCCAATGCAGACAAAAATAAATAAGTTTATTTAAAAAAATAAAATAAAAATAATGAAATTCAACATCCATTTTTGATTAAAATTCTCAACAAAGTGGGTATAGAAGGTACGTACCTCAACATTATAAAAGTCATATATGACAAGCCCACAGTTAACATCATATTCAATGGTGAAAAGCTGAAAACTTTTCCTCTAAGATCAGGGACAAGACAAGGATGCCCAGTCTCACCACTTTTATTCAATATAGTGTTGGAAGTCCTAGCCAGAACAGTTAGGCAAGAAAAAGCAATAAAAGACATCTAAATTGGAAAGGAAGAAGTAAAACTGTCACTATTTGTAGATGACATGATATTATATATAGAAAACCCTAAAGTCTCCACCAAAAAACCATTAAACTAATTAACAGATTTGGTAAAGTTGCAGGATACAAAATCAATATACAAAAATCTGTTGCATCTTATACACTACAGAAAAATTAAGAAAACAACCCCATTTACAAGTGCATCAAAAAGAACAAAATACCTAGGAATAAATTTAACCAAGGAGGTGAAAGACTTGTAAATTGAAAACTATAAGACATTAATAAAAGAAATTGAAGAAAACACAAGTAATTGGAAAGATATTCCATATTCATGGATTGGAAGAATTAATATTGTTAAAATGTCCATACTACCCAAAGCAATGTATAGATTCCATGCAATCCCTATCAAAATTACAATGGCATTTTTCACAGAAGTAGAACAAGCAATCCTAAAATTTGTATGCAACCACAAAAGACCCCAAATAGCCAAAGTAATCTTGAGAAAGAACAAAGCTGGAGGTATCACATGCCCTGACTTCAAACTATACTACAAAGCTATAGCAATCAAACCAGCATGGCATTGGCATAAAAACAGACACATAGATCAATGGAACAGAATAGGCAGCCCAGAAATACATCCATCCACATAGGGTCAATTAGTTTACAATCAAAGATCAAAGAATATACAGTGGAGAAAGGAGAGCCTTTTCGATAAGTGGTGTTGGGAAAACTGGAAAGGCCACATGCCAAAGAATGAAACTAGACCACTCTCTTACACCATACACAAAAATTAGCTCAAAATGGATCAAAGACTTGAAGGTAAGACCTGATTTTTGGATTTGACAACAAAAGCAAAGGCAACAAAAGCAAAAATAAACAAACTAAAAAGCTTCTGCCCAGGAAAGGAAATCATCAACAAAATGAAAAAGCAACCTACTGAATGGGAAAAGGTATTTGCAAATCACATATCGGATAAGGGGTTAATATCCAAAATGTATAAAGAACTGATACAAAAAAAGAAAAAAAAGAACTGATACAGTTCAATAGCAAAAACCCAAACAATCTGATTAAAAAATGAGCAGAGGATCTAAAGAGACATTTTTCCAACGAAGACATACAGATGGCCAACAGGCATATGAAAAGATGCTCGACATCACTAATCATCAGTGAAATGTAAATCAAAACCACAGTGAAATATCACCTCACACCTGTTAGAATGGCCATCATCAAAATGACAAGAAATAGTAAGTGTTGGGGGGAGGTGGAGAAAAGGGAACCCTCGTGCACTGTTGGTGGGAATGTAAATTGGTGCAGCCACTATGGAGAACAGTACGGATGTTTTCCCCAAAATTGCAAACAGAACTGCCTTATGACCCTGCAATACCAATTCTGGGTATGTGTTCAAAGAAGATGAAAACACTAATTCAAAAAGATATATGCACCCCCATGTTCATAGCAGTATTGTTGTTATTTTAAAAAAATTCTCCTAAGACATTTTCAATTTACTTCTTTCCCTCACCACTTGCCATAACAAATGGGTCTCTTCTGCTCAAAAGTTTACAGCAATGCTCCATTGTCTGACAAATAAAACAAAAACCTCTTTGCTTTTTAAGACAGATACTAACATGCAAACACTTTAGTATGATCAGAGGGTTGTCTGGCGTTTTCCTATAAAGAAATCCATTTATATATGATTAACTTCTAGAGATCCCTTTCACTTTCTTCTTCTTTGTTTTTTAGTGTTTATTTTCATCAAAGATATATGTGCCTCTAAAGAGAAAATATTCATTGCATTATTTACAATAGCCAAGACATGGAAACAACCTACGTGTCCACTGATGGATGAATGGATAAAGAAAAATGTGGTATTATATATATACAATGCAATATTATTCAGCCATGAATAAGAATGAAATCTTGCCATTTGTGACAACATGGATGGACCCTTGGGGGTATTATACTAAGTGAAATAAGTCAGACAGAAAAAGATAAATACTGTATGATTTCACTTTTCTGTGCAATCTTAAATAAACAAACAAACAAAAATACTGGAGCTCATGGATATAGAGGACAGACTGTGGTTGCCTGAGGTGGGAGTTGGGGGGGTGAAAGAGGTGAAGGGGGTCAGAAGGTACATATTTCCAGTTATGAAGTGAATAAGTCATGGGGATATAATGTACAGCACAGTGATAATAGTTATATACAGCACAGTTAATAATACTGTATTGCATATTTTAAGGTAGCTAGGGGAGTGGGTCTTGAAGGTTCTCATCATGAGAAAAAGAGCTGTAACTCTGTATGCTGATGGATGTTAACTGGACTTATTATGGTGATCATTTTGTAATATATACAAGTATTGAATCATTATGCAATATATACCAATCTTGAAACTAATGTAATGTTATGTCAATTATAACTCAATAAAAAAGAATGAAATAAGAAATACAGGAGGCAGAGTGAAAATGTCTAACCTCCAGAAGGAGAACAGAAAGAGAATGGGGCAGAAGCAATAGGGAAGAAATAATGGTTGAAAATGTTCAGAATCAATGAAAGTTATTCAAGAGGTTCTCAGAATGACAGCAGGATAAATGCTCAGAAACTAAACCTAGATCCTTCTTACTAAAACTGCTGAAAATAAAAGGCAATTAAAAAAAATCTTAGCAGTCAGAAATGGGTAAAAGTACATACTACCTTTAAAGGAACAAACATTTTAATGACAGCTGTATTCTCAACAGAAACACTGGACTACAGAAAATATATGGAATGATGGCTTCAAAGCGTGGGGGAGGAAATGCCAATCTTAAAATTCTATGCCCAGTGAAAACAGCCTTTAAAAAAGAGGTGAAATAAATCATTTTCAGACAAACAAACATTAAGAGAACTTCCCACCAGCTGCCCTATGCTAAAGAAAAAAAAAAAAAAACAGAAGAAAAATAATAATAGGTGGAAGCAGAGATGCACAAAGGACAAAAAAAAGCAACAGAAAGAGTAAATATATGGGTAAATCTAGATTAATATTGACTGTTTAAAAGAGCAATGATAAGTGGGATCTCTTTTATTGTAGCACTAATCCCATTCATGAGGGCTCTACCCTCCTGACCTAATCACCTCCCAGAGGCCACACTTACTAGTATCATCACTTTTGGGAGTTAGGATTTCAACATATGCATTTTGTGGGGACACAATCATTCAAACCGCAGCAAGTTGCAAATGAGAGAGAAGTCAAATCAAACTGCCTTAAGTAATAACGGAAATTTATTAAATATCTAAAAAGCCCAAGTTTGGACTGGTGGCAAGTACACTTGGAATCAGGGTTTAACTCATGTTCATCAAGGCTTAGCTTTTTTCTCTGTCCATTCATTAACAAATATTTAAGTCCCTACTATGTACTAGGCAATGTTCTAGGAAACTAAAAATTCATCACTGAGCGAACCAAACAGACAAAAATTTCTGTTTGTGGAGTTTACATTGTGCCTTTGATTGTGATAGCTTCACTTTCAGGTTCTACTTTGCCGTTAACAGCTCACATCATTCAACACCAAGTCCAGGAGAAGATGGAAAATCAGCTTCGGCAACAGATCAAACAGAAGCCAACAACTGAACTTGACTCTAATATTTCTGCCTTAGAATTTGTGCCCATTTCTGAAACAATCACTATTAGGTGGTTGTGTTGTTTTTACTAACTGAGCACAGACCTCCTGACCTCCCTGGAATCAGAAGTGTAGCCAACTGCCCTGGAACAGCAGTAGCTGAGGTGGGTGGCGAGGGGGGGGTGTTGGATGGACAAACAGGAATCAGCTGTTACTTAAAGGAAGGTGATTAGATTCTGGGCAGCCTAATCCAACCAGTGTCCAATGATTGGTATGTTTTATTGAGTGGAGTTTTACATTTTTCTGTAGTTATATCTGTCTACCCTTTACTGCATCTGGAGTTTGTGTCTCCTCTACTGTTAAATTTACAAATACATTTCCCATATTATCTTCCACACTTTATATATATTTAAAATATTTAACTCTTAGTTCATCTTGACTTTATTTTTGAGAATGGTGTGATATAAGAATTGAAACGTTTAAAAAATATGTGCTTATCTGATAATTCTGATTGTTTGCAATGAAAAAGGATGGTCTTGTGTGATCAAAAAGTGTTCTAAAACATTGACATTACAGTCATTTATGTGCTAGGATGTTTATCACATCATTTAGAGGTGGAGCACAGAGAGGTGATTCAGAGGACATGTGCTGGAGTCAGATGACCAGGGCTTAAACTCTGCCACCAGTTAGCTGTATGTGTTGAGCAAGTCTCTGAACCTCAATTTCCTCTCCTGTCAAATGGTGATGACCTCATCTCCTCACTGGATTGTTGTGATAAATAATGAAGCAACCTTTATAAAAAGACATAAGATAGTTCTTGGCATGTAATAAACATGAATAAATATACTTATTATACTTAACAGTAAAAAAGAGGAACAGTTTTCGATAATAGGAAATTGTTTAAATAAATTATGAAAAATTCATACAATAGAATATTATACAGGCACTGAAAATCTTATTTTAGAAGGATGTTTAATGATAGGGAAAAAATGTTCACTGTAAATTTGAAAAAAAGCAGGAAACAAAAGTATATAAAATTTGATTCCAATGATGAAAAATTATACATGTATGTATATATATATATATACACACACACATACACACACATATAATTTTTTATTATACCCTTAGAAAAAAGACTAGAAGGAAAGCTTCCAAATTGTTAAAGGACATCTCTGGATTCTAAGTTTATAAGTTTTCACGTTTGTCTTTATGCTTTTTTATTTAAAACATTTTCTATAGCAAGAATTACTTTCATAATTAGAAAAATGTTACAAAATGCAATGTAATTTGTGCTATGATATAGTACCTATGGATATGTGCAAAAGGAGGAGAAAGACATGAAAGCCATAAAAAAAGGCTGAAGAAGTAGGCTTTGGAGTTTTGGGAGAGGGACCCATGCAAAACACCTATCTACTCCACGGACTTTGGCACCAACTGAGAGAGGCAAATGGAGATCAAAACAATCACTTTTATTGCTAACGAAGGTTAGAGGATGTGCCTTTAGGTCTGTTAGCTAGGCAGGCTTACCAGAACTATACAATCTTACTGTCAGTCAATGACAGCCTCCCAACTACCTCACAGTAAGGAGAGGCAAGGAAGGACATGTGCTCTCATGCAAGGAAGAAGCTGAGGAAGCATTATTCAATCATATGGATTTATTATAATTTATTTAAGCCATTTCCTATTATTGAGGAAGCAAATTCTGCTCCTTATCCCAAACTCATTAATCATAAAATTCACTCCTTCCCTGTGGATGGCAAAGAAAGTGCTACACCCATGGCCTTTGCTGCACACGAAAACAATAAAGCCAGAGGAAAATGGAGGTACCCTCTAAACATTAGTGAGTGTTTGATCATGTTAAATGTCACAGAAAGACTAACGAGGAAGAGGACCAAAATAATCTTTGTAGAATGGTGAGGAAGAAATCAGATTTGCAGAATTCAGTGGAAGTAGGAAAACAGACAATCTGTATAGATTTACCCTTTGAAGAAGTAAATCAGTTTAAAAAATGAGAGAAAGGATTGTAGGCTGAGAGAGAGCGCATAGAAGAAGCAAGGTTTACTTTCTATTTTACTTCTATGTATTCATTTAAAAAGTTTTAGAGGGCTTCCCTGGTGGCGCAGTGGTTGAGAGTCCGCCTGCCGATGCAGGGGACACGAGTTCGTGCCCTGGTCCAGGAAGATCCCGCATGCCGCGGAGCGGCTGGGCCCGTGAGCCATGGCCGCTGAGCCTGCGCGTCTGGAGCCTGTGCTCCGCAACGGGAGAGGCCACAACAGAGACAGGCCCGCATACCGCAAAAAAAAAAAAAAAAAAAAAAAGTTTTAGAATCAGAGAAACTTCAACCTGTGTACAGACTGAAGGGAGAGAACGAGGAGGGGGAATTTGAAGAGTGAAGAGGGAATAACTGATGGTACAGAGGTCTGGAGTTGGCTGGAGGCCATGTGAGGTGTGCTTTTTTCTGAAGCAGGAGGTTCCATCATTAGTTGAGTCCCAGACAGAAGCCGTGGAGGATAACTGGGGGCTGACTAAAGATAACACAAGTGTATGTGGTTAAGTGTGAAGGCCCCAACCACAAGCTTTTAATTGAACTGATTAATATAGTTATTTAATTTAGTGTTTCTAGAAGCACAGAGGTAAAAGAAATAAATATTTTGGTACACTTGGTTTCATGAACTGGCAAGGCAGAAATGGCTTTTAAGGACTGAGCTAAATAAATAGCTAAATAAATAAATTTAACAGATCAATAATTTTTTTTTTTTCTTTTCTGAAAAGAAACCTGTTCCAGAGGATAAAATTCAAAAGGAATTTCAGGAAGCACAAGGTTTAGGGTATGGTAAGCTTGAAAAATAAAGGCTTATTTTGTTGAACAACCCTCTAAATTGTGCTTTATTGTTATTATTATCAAGTCCAGCTCCACTGAAAACAAGTGTATCTAATAAAGTAAGCTAACATGTAAAATATATTAGAAAACCTTGAGTGATGTAAGGGTCTTAAATGATCTACTGAACTGAGAAAATCTGCCATCGCAGTACCTGATCTGGATTACATATGCAGATTTGGACATGTTCAATGAGACAAAGCAGGCAAACGTACACAAGCTTCGGTTTTATCTAGTTACTATGATCGTTAAATCCTTTGCTCTCACAGAACTTCAAAACTGGCAAAAGAACAAAGTTAGAACTTAACAGTGCTGCTATTTTTAATCAGTCATGTGTTCCAAATACATTAATTGCATACCAACTCTTTAAAATAAGTATGCTTGGCTATGAGACAGGACATTGTGTCTTAGAAATAAAGCATTTTACCAAATGTCTACTTTTCATATATATAATTCATGTGAAGATTTTTAGTGCAGACTGATCATGGATGTGATGCTGACTACAGTAGGAAGTGAGGAAATACAAGGCTGAGTATTTGACCTTCTCCACATTTGATCCTGTCTGCACTGATAGGCTTTTGCCATTGCAGGACTGTTTTATGTGTGTGAAGGGGCTCATCTCTCTCTCCAAAAACAAGTAACGAAGGAAGTAACAGAAATTCAGGGTCAAGTTACCAGGGTTGAATAAAAACATGGAGGCGAGAATCTAGGAAAGATGGAGAGCAGAAGCAGGCTGCCACTTTTTAAATCAGGATTTAGAAAACAAAGCCAGATTTGCCAAGTCAAGGTCAGGAGCATGTAGTAATTAGTAAAGAAGGAAAAGGTAGGGGAAACATTGCAACAAAGGATAGGCAGATGGCCAGAAGAGAGTGATTTAAGTAGTTTAATATTTCTTCTAAATCCCAACTGATCTCACCTATAAGGCCCTATTTGGTCAACCCATGTGTTTCCCTGAATACACAAATGGTATGGTCCATGGAAACAGGTCATCTAGCACAGGTAAACAGGATGTTTCTGAATCACCACATAAGGGCATATTTCTTGACTGATTCTATCAGTAGTGATGATAAATTCTGGAGGGCCAAAGTTTCACCTGGCACAGCACTATGAGGCCCTGCGTACCTTGGTGAAGGAGCTGACTGGAAATAGCTATTGATCTGTATTCGAGGTCATTGTACAGAACAAAACATCAGCACCCAGTTATGGGTCAAAGTCTTGACGTTGATTTCAGTAGCACCCCTCTGTAACCTATTGAACTAACTTGCTATGGACAGACTGCCATCAAAGTTGTGCATAAAAGGGAATTTTCTGGCTCTTTATCTTTACAATTCAATTTTGAAATCTTATTTCAGACTTCTCTTTTTAGTCAAGGCAAAAATTTTTTAAAAGGGGGTGGAGGAATATGGATGGAGGAGAACATCCTTTACACCTTTTTCTGAATATTGTGTCATGAGTGGTAAGATTCTTTGGGAAAAACTGAATGCAATGTATTGTAATAGGGTATCTATTCTTGTGAATACAAAGCAGTTTCATGTAATCTCTTTCAAGTTATCACTTTCATATTCTAAATCAGGGGTTGGTACTCTTTTTCTTTATTTATAAAAAGATAAGGAAATTTACATACTCAATATTTACAAAATATAAATATTTTAGTTTATGTGGGTCATACCATCTCTGTGCCAACTATGCAACTCTGCAGAGCAAATGTAGTCACAGTTTGTAAATGACTGGGCATGGCTGTGTTCCAGTAAAACTTTATTTACAAAACAGGCAACACACTGGATTTGGCTTTGTTTGCTGACCCCTGCTCTAAATTCATGAAGAGTTCCTGAAGTTTATTGTATTTAGGAAATTGAACATATCAATTTGCTTTTGATGGTGATAATAATAGCTAGCATTCATTTGACACTATGTACTTCTCTGAAATTTTTATTAATTTAATCTCCATGCAAATTTTCTTTTTATAGGTTAAGCACCCTGTCTAAAATCTCATATACTCAGCAAGTGGTGAAGCAGCTTAAGGTTAAGTGGATTTCACCTTGACAGTTTAACTTCAGAGTCTGAACTTTTAACCATGAAAAGTAAACATCACCCAGGAGACAGTTTACCGTTTTCCAGTGTCATCTCATTATTTTGCATTTGGGAAAGACTGGCAGGTGGGCTTACCTCACAGTACCTGAGCTGTCCAGCTGGTGGCTTTCCTTCCACTTCAGGAGTGGCTGGCCCTCAGTCACCAGGCTGCGGTTTCCCCATGTGGACAGCCACTGGAAAAAGGATGTGGGTCACGCCAAATCCCTTTATACTGCCCTGGCTCTTTATTCCTCATAACACACCACATGAACTGGTAGAGATGCATCGAAATTGTCAGGAAGCCTTGGCATGAGTAATGGGATTTCTGACTTAAGGGGGAAATATGTGGAACTGTACAGTACGTGGGCCTGTCTAGCCCAAAGGAAAAGCACAAAATAAGACAAACCTTTCATACAGGAGCCCTTGAGAGAAATACCCCTGTTTCTAACCTTTTGGTTTCCTCTTCTTTTTAGGCTCCTAATTTTGAGGCTCTCTAATTTTGAGGCTCCTCTCTTCTTTAAGGAGCTTCTTGCTTTAAAACTACTGAAAATTAATCCTCATTCGTCTCTCTGAGAAATTTCACATTCAACCCACAAACTGGTCCAAGCTTGGTTTCATCTCCCTCCCTCACACTCCAGGTAGTGTGTGGAATCCAGTAACCTTAAGGACTCCATCAATAGATCCTGCCTCTGACTACTGATAGGGCTCAGCCAATGGAGAACCCGAAGAGTGAGGTCAGGGTGTATATTCCCTGGCTCCCTTCCTTCAAGTTAGCTGAGATGACCAATTTTATGTAGCAACTTAGCTAAATTATAGTTTCTAGTTATTCAAACAAATACTAATACTGCTGTGAAAGTATTCTGTAGATATGACTCAAGTCAATAATTAATTGACTCTAAGTAAGGGAGATTATCCTAAGGAATCTGGTTGGGCTTGACTTAATCCATTGACAGGCCTCAAAGAGCAGAACCAAGGCTTCCCAGAAGAACAAATTCTCCCTCTGGACAGGAGCTTCATCCTGAGAGATGAGAGAGTCCCACCCTGCCCTTCCTGATGGTCTGCTCCTATACAGATTTTGGCCTTGCCTTGCCAGCCCCCCACAATTACATAAGCCAATTCCTTGTAATAAATCTCCTAATATTTATCTCCTACTAGTTATATTTCTTTGGTTGAACCCTGGCCATAGCCTTAAGCTGGCTGTGTCTCTTAACCAAAAGCCAGTGGTCCTCTCGAGTGTCTGACTGCACATGACTCTCTCTCCTTCCTGTTCTGTAGCAGCTTCTGGAGTAAGGGTGGTAACAGTAACTGTATCATTACTAGTGGTTCTTCTCTACCCCATGTTTATACATAATCCCTTTGTACGTCACCTGTCCCTGAATTACCCTATTTTGATGGTGTTGTTTCCTCTTGGGACTTAAGTGATATGTCCACTACCAGGACACTTAAAATCAAAAACAACCATCAATTGCATTAATTAATTTATTCCAAATATTACTGAGTGCCTATTATGAGCTGCCCAAGTGCTAGGCTCAAGGGATATAATGGTTAATAAAAGCATCATGGTCCATGTTGTCCTAAGCTTATAACTTGGTGGAGGAGACAGACAAATAAACAAATAATTATTGTTTGTGTATGAAATTCTACAGTAGGGAAAGGATATCATTCTATGTGAGCACAGAGTGGGGGGCTCCTAAACTAATACTAAAGTGAGGCATCTGGGGAAACTTCCTGGAGGAAGAGATATGTGCGCCAAGGCCTGAAATAAGAGAAAAATGGCTGGGCAAAGGGAGGTGTGGGGTGGACGGTGTATGTGTAGTGGGGAGAAGTGTTTCAGAGTAACATGTGCAAAGCCCTAGAATCCTAAGAGAGTGTGGCTTCTTTAAGAGCTGAGAGTCGTTGGGTGTGGAGAGAAGACAACACAGGCTGCAGAAGCAAGCATGGGCTAGACCAGGAAGGACCTTGCCATCAAGTTAAAGAGTTTGAGTAGGGGAAGCCATTGAAGGGTTTCAGGCCTGGGGATGTTGTAATCAGATCTGAGCAGAAAGATCACTCTGCAGCACGGAGAAAACACCGAAGGGGTGAGGCTGGAGTCTACACAGTCAAGAGGTGATGGTAACTTGCATAAGAGCAGGGACTAGTCCAGGAAAAGAGAAAATGATAGGTTTTTAGAGATATTTGGAAGGTTAACTGGACTGATCTCCATGAAAAATGGGATTTGGACACTGGGATTGTGGAAGGTGAAGAAAAAAGAAGAAACATCCCTTGGCTTTCAGCTTTGGGTCTTCAGATGACAGCGCAGTGTCTGAAATAGGAAACACCGGTTCTGGGAGAAGTTATGAATGTGTTGCAATTGAGGAACCTGTGGGATACATGGAGGACGAGTAGGAGGATACAGGTATGAAGCCCAGAAGAGTTTTGGACAAGAGGTAAATATCTGAGACTCATTAGCAAATAGATGGTAATTGATACTACGGAATTAAATGAGAAATTTTAGGGAAAGAATATAAAGTGAGAAAGAGGAAGGTCTTAGATCAAGCCAAGGAATGACAACTTTGAAGGGATGATGAGGAAAGGATCCTCTGAAGGAGTCTGAAAAGCAGGAGAGGTAGGAGGAAACCAGAAGCAGGGAGTATTCCTGAAGTCTGAGAGGAGAGTGTTTCAAGCAGTTTTTATACACAAGTGGATCAAGGGGGTCTGGAAGTTGTACTGGGGAATAAAGAAGACACTGGCCCCTCCTTCAACCCATATGGAGGGGGGAAATGAATAACTTCTACTTGAGAGACTGCAGAAGTTGTAGCTTCCTCAAGGGAGAACCATGTCTTAATTAAGGCAAGGTGGTATACCTTCAGAGAGTCTGAGAAAAGAGAGGGTGTTCCTTTATTACAGAAGGGATTTCCAGAGGATATAGCTGTAAGTCTGGAAAAAATGCCCAGAGAAGCATGGAGATGTGTTTACAGGACAGTAGTATGCCTGGAGTGGCCCATCCACTGTGCCACAGGGTTCCTAACATACCAGCAAGATAAAAGCACCATGTCTCTACATGATGATAATATCCAGACATATATGTGATAACCATCCAGACATGTAGGACTCCGTAACAGTGACTAATGGGGCCAATAAATAAGAAAGAAGCAATGTTTTGCAAAATAAAACAAATCTGAAATATGCAAGGTTAATTTGACAAGCTCCATGTGCTGCTGTAGACTTCAGTGATTCCCAAACAACAGACCAAGAATAAGTTTTCCCTGATTCAAGGCAAAAGGACAAAATGCAAATAATGTAGTGAATTTTTTATATAGCTAAATACATTCAGTTTCAATAGTTGCCCTTTACTCTTAAATTATATTATTCCTTCACTTTTTTGGTTGTTAAAATATCTTTCTTTTATGAAACAATGGTAATAATAAATGACAATTTATTTCAATGATCTTTCTTGGCAAGATAAAATAGTAGCAACCTATTGATTTTTACTGGTCTTTGAAGTCTCTGAATCTAGAAACGCACATTAGTTTCCACACTTGCAAATCTTTGTTTCCAGTGTGATATGACTTGTTCGTGCCAATTAGGAATTAGGAAGGCAACACTTAAATGTTATTTGACATTAATAATCTTTCTGTCAGTTGCCAAGTAACATCCACTAGCATCCCCTTGGGAACACAGATTGGGGAAGATAGTGAATGTACCAGAACTCTAAGAACAAAGGGTTCTGCATTCAATTACACTTGGTAAACCGTGCATAGCAAATCTCTCTCCTGGGTTTCATAATGCACAGATCACATGAAAGACTGAGAAGTCCTGGAGTCAAGAAATCAATTAAATTTTTTTTAATGGAGGGACAAACAAATTTGTTTGCTGCAGGAAAAAAATTTTCTAGCACACCTAATAAACGTCTCCTGGAATAATCTTGTGTTAAGACCAGTTTGAGAAGTGTTTTGAATAGTTGCTCTTGAACAATTATCAAATATGTGCCCACATACTGTAATATAGCCAGATATCTAAGGAAATCCAGTCAAAGCTGAAGCCTATTTAAGTGCACTTTCATTTGTTTTTAATTATATCAGACTGATTTTTATATACCTATCTGTTGGCCATGCTCAAAAATAACAATAGCAAATACTTATATGGCATTTACCATGTTTCAGGCACTATTTTAAGCACTTTTAGGTATATTAACCTATTCATTCCTCAAAACCACTTACATTTGAGGTAAGTACTATTATTATCCCCATTTTATGGAGGAAGGTACTGAGGCCCAGAGAGGTTATGTCACTTGCCCAAGATCACACAGTTGGGTCCAGAGCTCTAACTCTTTTTTTTTTTTTTTTTTTTTTTTTTTTGCGGTACACAGGCCTCTCACTGTTGTGGCCTCTCCCGTTGTGGAGCACAGGCTCCGGACGCGCAGGCTCAGCGGCCATGGCTCACGGGCCCAGCCGCTCCGCGGCACGTGGGATCCTCCCAGACCGGGGCATGAACCCGAGTCCCCTGCATCGGCAGGCGGACTCTCAACCACTGCGCCACCAGGGAAGCCCAAGAGCTCTAACTCTTGATCACTCTGCTGTGCTGCTCTCTGATGGGCTCCTTATAGCCAGTATGGTTTGCCAAAACTCAGTTTCCCACTGCACAGTGGGACTGGCCACCTGTAAACTTGTCTAAAAAATGAATGATGGATCAAGGTGCTCTGAAACTGTTCAAAATGGGTCCACCTATACTGACCACTTCTCAGGTTTGGTCCCACCATAGGACTGGAAATAGAAGCATCCTGGGGTGAACCCTCGTTGAAAGGAGTCACCACACTATGGACTGACCACACTTCTAAGAAACCATGGACTCAGGGAAAGCATCTAAATCTTGCCTCTCTGGAAGGAGTTGGCCAGGATGAACTAACTTCTTGGTCTGGATTTATTCTGGGAGAGGCTCTGGTTTCAAAGCTCATGGTACAAAGGCTCCTAGGAAGTGGTTAGACTAGAGCTGGCCAGTATCTGAGGCCTCGGGGGACAGAACTGGTGGTGGTGGAGGCCAGAGGCCTGCTGGTCCTTAATTGGGCCTATACCCCAATTCTCTGCTCAATTCTTAGGCAGTCATATGCAATTAACCTTTCCTTTGAGAAGAAATAACATTCTGCTTTTGTGCCCATTAGGAAATTGTTCATGTAAAACTAGTGACTCAGTTGGCTTCCAGTGAAACAATATTACACGCCATTAGCAGAAGGTCTGTAAACTTTCAGCACTAATTTAAGCCCAAGATTGCTCTGATCCCATTTTGTGCCCAAATTATATCGGGAGAAACACTTCCAGGAATCTCTGGACACCTTCAAATTCATCCTACATTTCAGTGATATGTAGGGTATTTTTTTGTTTTTTGGGTTTTTTTTTAGCACAACAAAGCTAATCCTCTTGGAGGGAGGAGGTGTTGAGATTGAAACAGTTTAAAGGAATTAAAGCAAAGAACTAAATCTTAAGAAAGTACATGGAAGCCACCTATAAGGGATTAATCTCTAAAATATACAAGCAGCTCATGCAGCTCAATATTAAAAAAAAAAACCCCAATCAAAAAATGGATAGATCTAAATAGACATTTCTCCAAAGAAGACATACAGATGGTCAAAAAGCACATGAAAAGATGCTCAACATCACTAATTATTAGAGAAATGCAAATCAAAGCTACAATGAGGCATCACCTCACAGCAGTCAGAACAGCCATCATCAAAAAGTCTACAAACAATAAATGCTGGAGAGGGTGTGGAGAAAAGGGAACCCTCCTACACTGTTTGTGGGAATGTAAATTTGTACAACCACTACGGAGAACAGTATGGAGGTCCCTTAAAAAACTAAATATAGGGTTTCCCTGGTGGCGCAGTGGTTGAGAATCTGCCTGCTAATGCAGGGGACATGGGTTTGAGCCCTGGCCTGGGAGGATCCCACATGCCGCGGAGCAACTAGGCCCGTGAGCCACAACTACTTAGCCTGCGCATCTGGAGCCCGTGCTCCACAACAAGAGAGGCCGCGATAGTGAGAGGCCCGCGCACCGCGATTAAGAGTGGCCCCCGCTTGCCACAACTAGAGAAAGCCCTCGCACAGAAATGAAGACCCAACACAGCAAAAAAAAATAAATTAATTAATAAACTCGTACCCCCAACATCTTAAAAAAAAACAACAACTAAATATAGAGCTACCATATGATCCAGCAATCCCACTCCTGGGCATATATCCAGAGAAAATTGTGTCTCGAAAAGATACATGCACCCCAATGTTCATAGCAGCACTGTTTATGATAGCCAAGACATGGAAGCAACCTAAATGTCCATCGAATGATGGATGGATAAAGAAGATGTGGTACATATATACAACGGAATATTACTCAGTCATAAAAAAGAATGAAATAATGCCATTTGCAGCAACATGGATGGACCTAGAGATTGTCATACTGAGTGAAGTAAGTCAGACAGAGAAAGACAAATATCATAAGATATTGCTTACATGTAGAATCTTTTTAAAATGGTATAAATGAAGTTATTTACAAAACAGAAATAGAGTCACTGATGTAGAAAACAAACTTCTGGTTACCGGGGTGGGGGGGGGGAATGGGGGAGAGGGATAAATTGGGAGATTGGGATTGACATATACACACTACTATATAGAAAATAGATAACTAATACAGACTTACTGTATAACACAGGCAACTCTACTCAATACTCTGTAATGACCTATATGGGAAAAGATCTAAAAAAGAGTGGATATATATAGCTGATTCACTTTGCTGTATACCTGAAAACTAGCACAACATTGTAAATTAACTATACTCCAATAACAATTTTTAAAAAAAGAAAAAAAAAGAAAGTACATGGAGAGCAGTGGAAATTTAAAGTCATATGTATTGAATAGCAAACAAAACCTGTTACACTGTTAGCTGCACAAAACACAGGGAACCCACAAATATAAGTGGTAAATCTATTTGGCTAATTTGGAGGGTAACCAGGCACAGTAGGTGAGAAGGTGTGTCTGTCTATTCCTAGGACATTAGCAATAAAGTCCAAGGATGGAAGAAAAGAAAACTCTCTTCTGTGAGGGGATAGTTCCTTATTTTTTTCCTAAAATAAAAGTTTTCTTCCTGATATCATGGTTTTGCCCCTTTGCCACTAAACACAGCAGAAATTTCAATTTTATCACAACAGGAGATGGCAGCCTGGAAATCAAATGGTAGGGTGTCTTTGTAATTGCTTGATGAATCATACTGAGATAAAAGCACTTTGCTTATTCAGAGATGGAGTAAAATATTTGGGGGCCAAAATGAGTTCACAGGCCATTTGCTGATAAGCTCCTGTTTCAGAGGAATTCAAGCTTTTCAGAAATTCCATCCTAGTATTCTTTTGGGTTGCCAGTTTGTTTTTACTTGTAATTGCACATTAAAACTCCACTTTGTTTCACTTAACAGATGACATCTAAGACCACAGATGACAGAAGACAGATTATGAGGGAAAGTGGAAAATCCTTCTAAACTATTTTAAGAAAAGAAAAATTTTAAACCAGGAGTAATTAAACCCAGCCAGGCCTAAAGTTGAGATGCACAGAGAAAACACTGGAGTCACTTCCATTTCTATAATTAAATGATTTTGTGGTTCAGCCCAGTCTTTCATACGGAAATGAATTGCTTGATAGAGCAAAATAGAACAGAAGAGCCTTAACTGTTAGCAGATAAATTAGGGTCAACAATAGATTATTTTCTTAATTATCTGTGTTCTTATAAGAAAATGCAGGATAAAGAATGCCTGTAAATGTCTCAAACCACATACACATGTCTATTATTCTCTGAATAGCTTTTTGGAGTATTTAGTGCCTTTTCGGTATTTATTTGATTCTGCTTCATTTTTAGATAATGGTATATATAAACACTGGCTTAACAGCATAACAAGAATTTTATAGGCATAAAAAAATGCCTACAGGGCATTGCATGCATTTTCTGCTCATTCTCCAAGACCCAGCGGGAAGGTCACTTTCACAAGAAGATTTCTCAGCTTTACTCATGCAGTCAATTGTGCAGACCCCTCTCTGCTCCCACAGTACTTAGGGCAGACCTCCATTACAGCATTTATCTGTTACTTTAATTATTTGCTTCCCTTTAGTTGGGCACTTCTCAGAAGCAGAGAGTTTGCCTTCCTCATCGTTTCACCTCCAACACCGAGCACAGTGTGTGACACACAGTGGGCACGCAATCATTACTACTTTTCAGTGGGAAGCCAGTGCGGAAACTGTTTGGCCTGCAGATACAGATGCAATTCAGAGGCTGCAACTGTTTGGGATTTCTTGCGTTTTAGATTGTCTAGTACCTCTGTCCAAAAAACTTGCCCATCCCTGATTTTTATGCATGATCTTGTTCAGTGTTCTAGTCTGCCAAAACTCCCAGAGAATGGTCCAAAGCTATCGTTATATTAAATTGTGTTTTATTGAACTCAATTTGAAGTTGGGGGCAGTAGGAGAAAAATTTGGAAATCTTTGGGCTTTATATAAGAAAGACTTGGATGTCAGAGTTAGCCAGTTTCCATATATCCAACAATAGAGCACCTTTATTGTTATCCCATTCCACTCACTGTAGGGGTATGGCTGCGCAGTATTTCTGCCATCCAGTCTTTAACTTAATTTTAATAACAACTTTCTTGAGACTAGTT
This sequence comes from Phocoena sinus, assembly GCF_008692025.1. Classification (NCBI taxonomy): domain Eukaryota; kingdom Metazoa; phylum Chordata; class Mammalia; order Artiodactyla; family Phocoenidae; genus Phocoena; species Phocoena sinus. The sequence continues at coordinate 56,917,241 of NC_045771.1, forward strand.
CATATTCATACACCTTACCTATTAAAAGTGTACAATTTAATGGTTTTCAGTGTTTTCACAGAGTTGCACAACCAACATTACTAATTCCAAAATATTTTCATCACTCCCCCCAAAACTCTGTACCCATTAGTAGTTATTTCTTATTTCTCTGCAACTCCTACCCCCCAGCCCTAGGCAACCAGTAATTTACTTTCTGTTTCTATAAACTTGCCTATTCTGGGCATTTCATATAAATGTAAACATACAATATGTGGTCTTTTGTGACAGGCTTCATTCATTTAGAAAATTTTCAAACGTCATCTATGTTGTTCATGCATCAGTACTTTATTCTTTTTCACTGTTGAATAATATCCCATTGTATATACATACACTACATCTTATTAATTTATTAGTTGATGGACATTTGGGTTGTTTCCACTTGTTGGCTATTATGAACAGGGCTTCTATGAACATTCCTGTACAATTTTTTGTGTGGACATGTTTTTATTCATCTTGGGTATATACCTAGGAATAGAACTGTTGGATCACATGATAACTCTATGTTTAACTTTTTGAGGAACTGCTATTCTGTTTTCCAAAACGACTGCACCATTTTACATTGCTGCCAGCAGTGTATAAGGCTTCCAATTTTTCCACATCCTCACCAATACTCGTTATGGTCTGTCTTTTTGATTATAGCTAATCTAGTACGTGCAAAGTGGTAGCTCATTGTGGTTTTGCTTTTTTTTTTTATCATGGCTAATGTTGTTGAGCATTTTTTTCATATGCTTATTGGCCATTTGTATATCTTCTTTGAGGAAATGTCCATTCAGATATTTTGCCCATTTTAAAATTAGGTTATTTATCTTTTTATTATTGAGTTGTAAGAGTCCTTTGTATAAGTACAAGTCCCTCATCAGATATATGATTTGCAAACATTTTCCCCATTTTGTTGGTTTTCTTTTCACTTTTTTTGATGGTAACTTTTTCAGCATGAAAGTTTTTCATTTTGATGTAATCCAACTTATTTTTTCTTTTGTTGCTATGCTTTTGGTATCATATCTAAGAAACCATTGCCTTAGCTAAGGTCATGAAAATTTAGCCTTTTTCCCCAGAATTTTATAGCTTCCACTCTTATATTTAGGTCTTTGATCCATTTTGAAGTAATTTTTCTACATGGTGTGAGGCAAAGGTCCAGCCTCCTTATTTTGTGTATGGAAATCCAGTTGTCCCAGCACCATCTGTTGGAAAGATTATTTTTTCTCCACTAAAAGGTTTTGACACCCTGTTTAAAGTTAATTGACTATAAATGCAAGGCTTTATTTTCTGGACTCTGAATTCTATTCCATTGATCTATATCTCCATCTTCATGCCAATACCATCCTTATTTTATTATTGTAGCTTTATAGTAAGTTTTGAAATTGGCAAGCATGAGCCTTCCAACTTTGTTTTTCTATTTCAAGATTTTTTTCTAGTTTGGGTCCCTAGAATTTCCACACTAATTTTAGGATGAGTTTGTAAATTTCTTCAAGGAAGCCCCTTGGAATTTTAATAGATTGAGTTCAATCTGTAAATCAATTTGGGAAGTATTGCTCATGAGCATGAGTGTATCCATAGTATCTAACCTATGAAAATGAAACATCTTTCCACTTATTTATGATGTCTTTCATTTCTTTCAAAATTATCATAGTTTCCAGAATAAAAGTTTTGCAATTCCTTTGTTAAATTTACTTCTAAGTATTTTATTCTTTTTGATGCTATAGTAGATGGAATTGTTTTCTTAACTTCATTTCAGATTGATCATTACAACTGTACAGAAACACAATAGAGTTTTGTATATGGATTTTGTATCCTGCAGCTTTGCTGAACTTATTCATTAGTTTTAATAGATTTTCAGTGAATTCCCTACAATTTTCTGTCTATAAGATCATGTCATCTGTAGACAGAGATAGTTTTACTTCTTTCTTTCAAATCTGGATATCTTTTTTTTCAGTCCTATCGTCCCATCCTCTCACACCCCAAACTGGCTTACCCAGAACCTCCAGTAAAATGTTATACAGAAGTGGTGAGAGTGGACATCCTTCTATTGTTCCTGATATTAGAGGAAAACATTCAGTCTTTCACCATTAAACACGATAGTATTAGCTGTGGGTTTTTCATAGATGCACTTTATCAGGTTGAGAAAGCTCCCTTCTAAGTTTATGTGTGTGTGTTTTTTTTAATCATGAAAGGGTGTTGGGTTTTGTGAAATGCTTTTTCTGCATCTATTGAGATGATCGTGTGACTTTTGTTCTTTTTCTATTGATATGATGTATTACATTAATTGATTTTTGGCTGTAAACCAACCTGGCATTCCTGAGCTGTTATCCACTTTTGCACCTGCTCAACTCAGACTTATATCTTGACCAGTGTTAGATCAATACCGAATCCAGGCAGTGTTGCTATCCTTCATTAAAAAAACAAAAACAAAAATGTTTTTACCATTTGATACTAAGGATGGCATTTCTAATGCCATCTCCTATGGAACGTCACACTGTCAAATCCGTAATTTATCACTTCTCGTTTCCTTATTTTTACAGGACTCTTACTAAATTGTCTTTATTAGAAAGTGTGAGAAATTGGTCTTTTCTCTTCCTATTTATCTAAAGGTAGGAGAAGAAAATTTTGTATTGTCCCTAGCACTTCAGCCTAAATTGAATCATATCGGGATGAAATTCTTAAACACAAAATGAATATGTCTGTAATATACCTTTTAAACAGAACACATCCTGACCAAGTTATGTTGTTTTTACTAGAGTCTTAGCTGTTGTGATTTTAAAGATATCTCTAAGGTTCAAATTCTATCATTCTTCATTTAAAATCAACCTCACCTCTTCCTATACAATTGCAAGAGTGATACAAGCCAAATTTGGCCTGTAGGTATGTTTTATTTGGTCCATAGGTTTTTGAAATATAGGCCAAGTATGTGCTCTGTAGGCAGACACTACACTCAACTTTCACGTTATCTTCTAGTCTGCACTTAAGCCAGGCTCATAAAGGCTTTGGAGTTTGTAATGCTTGTAATACAAACCATCTCATTTTTGGCATCTTAATTTATCTCAGTGGAGGCCTTATCTCTTAGTTACCCAACTATTAAATCTTGGAGTCATTGCTGATAATTTTTTATAAAGTTTTTTTTCTTTAAAAAAAATCACCCTATGTATTTAATATCACTGAACTATACACTTTAAATTGGTTAAGATGGTTAAAAAAAATACTCAAATTAAATATGAATAGGTTCTCATTGTATAAGATTTACATAATCAGAAATACAAAAGCCCTGAACTTCCTTTTTCACTTCTCTCTACCACCTCTTCCCCATCTACAGGTAACCATTGCCATTATTGGGGTGCATTCTTCCTGCCCACTTTGTAGACTTTTACACACAAACACAGGCTGTTATAATTTTTTTTAATTGAAGTATGGTTGACTTACAGCATTATATTAGTTTCCATTGTACAACATAGTGATTTTATATTTTTATAGATTATGCACTATACAAAATTATTACAATATTATTGACTGTATTTCCTGTGCTGTACATTACATCCCTGTGACTTATGTATTTTATAACTCGTAGTTTGTACCTCTTAATCTCCTTCACCTGTTTTGCCCATCCTTCTTACCCCTCTCCCCAATGGTAACTACTAGTTTGTTCTCTGTATCTGGGAGTCTCTGTTTTGCTATATTTGTCCATTTGTTTTGTTTTTTAGGTTCCATATATAAGTGAAAACATACAGTATTTGTTTTTCTCTGAGTTATTTCACTTAGTATAATACTCTTTAGGTCTATCCATGTTGTCACAAATGACAAGATTTCATTCTTTTTTATGGCTGAGTAAGATTCCATTATATATATAAATATATATTACATCTTCTTTATCCATTCATCTGTCAAAGGACACTTAGGTTACTTCAATATCTTGGCTATTGTAAATAATGCTGCAATGAACATTGGGGTGCATATACCTTTTTGAATTAGCATTTTTGTTTTCTTTGCAAAAATACCAAGAGTGGAATTGCTGGATGGATTGTATGCTAGTTCTATTTTAAATTTTTTGAGGAACACTCATACTGTTTTCCACAGTGGCTGTACCAGTTTACATTCCCACCAACAGTACACAGTGGTTCCTTGCCAACACTTATTATTTTTTGCCTTTTTCATAATGGCCGTTCTGACAGGTGTAATACTTCACTGTGGTTTTGATTTGCATTTCCCCATGATTAGAGATGATGAGCATCTTTTCATGTGCCTGTTGGCCATCTGTGTGTCTTCTTTGGAAAAATATCTATTCAGATTCTCTGCACATTTTTCAATTGGTTTATTTTTGATATTGAATTGCATGAGTTATTTATATATTTTGGATATTAACCCTCATCAGACATGGCATTTGCAAATATATTCTCCCATTCAGTAGGTTGATTTGGTTCCGTTTGTTTATGTTTTGCTTTTGTTGCCCTTGCCTGAGAAGACAGATCCAAAGAAACACTGCTAAGATTGATGTCAAAAAGCTTACTACCTATGTTTTCTTCTATGAGTTTTATGGTTTCAGGTCTTACATTTAAGTCTTTAATCCATTTTGAGTTTATTTTTGTACATGGTCTGTTTCATTCTTTTACACATAGATGTCCTGTTTTCCCAACACCACTTATTGAAGAGGCTATCTTTTCCCCATTGTATATTCTTGCCTCCTTTATTATAGATTAATTGACCATGTGTGTGACTTTTTTTCTGGGCTCTCCATTCTGTTCCATTGACCTGTGTGCCTTTTTTGTGTCAGTACCATAATGTTTTGCTTAGTATAGCTTTATAGTATAGTTTGAAGTCAGGGAATGTGATACCTCTAGCTTTGTTCTTCTTTCTCAAGATTGCTTTGGCTATTCAGGATCTTTTGTGGGTCCATACAAATTTTAAGATTTTTTTGCTCTAGTTCTGTGAAAAATGCCATTGGTATTTTGATAGGGATTGCACTGAACCTATTCATTGATTTGGGTAGTACGGACATTTTAACAATATTAATTCTTCTGATTTATAAGCATGGTATATCTTTCCATTGATTTGTGTCATCTTCAGTTTCTTTCATTAATGTCTTATACTTTTCAGAGTACAGGTCTTTCACCTCCTTGGTGAAATTTATATTCCTAGGTATTTTATTTTTTAATACAATTTTAAATGGAATTGTTTTATTGATTTCTCTTTCTGATAGTTCATTATTAGTGTTCTCAAAATGCAACAGGTTTCTGAATATTAATTTTGGATTCTGCATCTTTACTGAATTCATTTATTAGTTTTAATAGTTTCTTGGTGGTGTCTTTAGGATTTTCTGTATATAGTATCATGTCACCTGCGAATAGTGACAGTTTTATATCTTCTCTTCCAATCTGGATGGCTTTTCTTTCTTCTTCTTGTCTGATTGCTATGGTTAGGACTTCCAATATACTATACTGAATAAAAGTGGTGAGGGTGGGTATCCTTGTCTTGTTCCTGATCTTAGAAGTAAAGCTTTCAGCTTTTCACTATTGAGTATGATGTTAGCTGTGGGTTTGTCATAAATGGACTTTATTATGTTGATGTATGTTCCCTCTATACCCACTTTGTTGACAGTTTTTATCATGAATGAATGCTGAATTTTGTCAGGTGCTTTTTCTGCATCTACTGTGACAACCATGTGATTTTTATCTTTTGTTTTACTAATGTGTTGTGGGCTATTAGTTTTTTACATAAAATGTAGGCTGGAAAATATACTTACAATTTATTGACAGTGGGTACCTCTAGATGGGTAAGGAATGGTAAAGAGGAGTAAATGAGGACTTTTCAGTTTTTAGCCATTACTGCTAATGCTGCATAACATTATTTACATACATCTTAGTATGAAGCCTATCTCAGTAAGATATGAAACCTGGATGCTATAAGTGAGGAGATGGATAGACTATGTAAAAATTTTACACTGTATCAGTCAGGGTTCAACCGGAGAAGCAGAACAAACAGCAGGGGAAAGCATATATATATATATATATATATATATATATATATATATATATATATATATGTAATTTGGGATGCTGGCTAAGCAGATCTGAAATCAGTAGGGCAAATCTTCAGGAAGGGAATATCACAGGTAGGTTGGAACTATATATTCTCCTTTTGGAGAGAGCCTCTGTTCTGCTTTTAAGGCTTTTCAAGTGATTGAATCAGCCTCCCCCAGATTATCCAGGATAATCTCCTTTACTTAAAGCCAACCGATTAGGGGCTTTAATCACATCTTAAAATACCTTTACAGCAAAACCAAGATTAGTATTTGGTTGAATAACTGGATACTATACCAAGCCAAGTTGACACCTCAAAGCCATCATACATACAAATTAAAAATTTATGTTCAGCAAAAGACTCTGTGAACAAACAGAGACAGCAGATAGATAAAATATATCTGCAACATAGATAATAAAAGGATTAATATTCAAAATTTCTTGAGTTCCCCCAATCAACAAGAAAGACATGAAACAGCTGATAGAAAAATGGGCAAAGGATATGAATAGGCAATACATACACAAAACACAATAGTCTGATGAAAAAAAATGTATGAAAATGTTCAAACTCATTAATAATTAAGAAAATAAAATTTGAAATTATAACTTTTTTTCTGATAATTTTGGCAAGATTTAAAAGGTGGGTAATATTAAAAGCTGGAAAAAATTCAGAGGAATGGGCATTCTCATTCATACAAAAATCCTTTGGTAAGAGTACATTGACAAAGGCTTTTAGAAAGGAAATTTAACAGTTATCTATGAAAATTGTAAACGAACATACCTTTTACCTAGTGAACTGCTAGGAATCTATCCTCTCTTACTCCCTTTGTTAATCACCAGGTTCAAATGTTAAATCTTATATGATTGCACTTCCAACTAATACCCCCTTGATTCTTCTCTCCCTATGTGAGTTCAACTTTACACTACTGCTAGATAGATCTCCCTAATTCTCTTTTTCTATGATACACAGACACACAGACACAGACATACACATACACACACACAACTACGCCACAGCATTGTTTGCAACAGTCCCAAGCTGGAAACAACCCAATTGTGTAACAACTATAGCATGAATAAATAACTTATTTACAATAAAGAAAGTGAAGGACGATTAATTACAAACATCAACATGGATGACTCTCAAAAAATATTGCTGGGCGAAAGAAGCAAAAAACCAAAGAAAACAAAAAGTATGATTCCATTCATACTTTCAAAAAGTTCAAAAAAGGCAAAACTAAACTACCTTATTTAGGGATGCATACCTAGGGGGTAAAACCATAAAGAAAAGCAAGAAAATAAGTGATTTTTCTACATGTTAGGGTAGTGATTACCTTGGGTGGGGGAGGAAGGGAGTTGTAATTGGGGACGTGAATTCAAGGAGACTTCTGAGATGCTGTTGATCTTCGTCTTTTTGACCTTGATGGTAATGACATGTTAAACTGAACGTTAAGTGTTTTGTGCTTTGTCTGTACTCTCATAATTTTAAAAAATGTCACTAGGGAACTGCCTGAGGGGCTGGCAGTCTTCTATTTCTCTTTTCTTCTTTTCCTACCTTTGTTGAGATATAACTGACTTATAACTGTGTAAGTTAAAGGTGTATAACGTGTTGATTTGATACATTTATAAATTGCAAAATGATGACCACCATAGTATTAGCTACCACCTCCATCCCATCACATACAGTGGCTGCACAAATTTTGCCTTGTCATTTTGTAAATTAAATTTACATATGACTTCCACATTTTTCACTTTGTTGTATTTGACTTAAAAAATCATTAAAAATAAATTAAAATTTAAAAACTTTTATGAATTACTCGCTGCCTACAGAGTAAAGTTCCAACTCCTTTATCTGAACTTTCAAATTCCTCCATCTACTGATGACTTTTCAGTCACTGTAATCCTAACTAACTCCCACTACTGTCTTCAGTGGAAACCCAAAAAACCCCAAATAAAATAAAACAAAAAAAGCCCCAACAGATACTAATTCTAGTAAATTGCCTTTACAAAAAAGAAAAAGGAAAAAAGAAAGAAAATTGACCTTTCCTCTTACTCTTTATTTGAAAGTAAACGGGGGAGGATTTTGAATTGCCTACCACATGTTTTTCTAAAGTGAATCAGAGCAGGATGAGATGCCTGCTTAGTCTTTGGCTATAATGAATATGTGTCTGTGACACAATTCTCAAAAAGAACACGTTTCTCCCAAGTTATTACCTAGCTGGCACTGTGATTAAGAATTTCCTTTCAGTTTAAATAAGCTAAAAAAATGGTTAAAGGCAAGTATATGTGATGTTAGATGTTAGTTTGTGTCCACAAAAACACAGTGAAAAATAAATAAATGACCCGAACTGAGCCCTGAGTCTTCATGCACAGACTATCAGTTTCACACTTAGTCATAGTCAACTTCACACATAGATGCCACTGAAACAACCAGGGCCAAATGTTCCTGGAAAATGGAACTTCTTAGACATTCATAGACATTTGGTGCAAATACCTGAGCCCCATGCTTCGGGTGGAGATCTCAGCAAGAAGACTGATGGGCAGCTTCCAGGCGAAAAAATGAAGGAGGGGCAGGATGTGGTCTTGGTGATTCAGAAGCGCCCCCCCTTCTCCACCACCAATTTGAGTCAGCATGCAGCCACATGGCCCCATATGGTACAGTGATGGCTCTTGATGAGCTGTCATACCAGATCCTCCCTTCTTGCCTTCATTAAAGTACTTGGTGTTTTCAGAAGCCCAATTTGCATATGAGTAGTTTTATTCTATCTTTCCAAATTAGTCAAGCAGCAAATGGTTGAAGTTTTCTGATCTACATGATATGGTGGCATGGAGCGTTGTTGGCCATTTTGATACTTGCTTGTCTCACCTGGTCCTTAAAATGATAAACTATAACATCACTCATTTGGAGGCAGCCTAGCATAGTAATTGAACCCCTGGGTGTTGGAGCCAAGCTGGCTGGGTTCAAATCCCTGCTCACCACCCCTGGACTTGTGATTTTACAAGTGTGCACAAATCACTCTTTCTTGCCCCAGGGCATGAATCTTGTGCTCTTAATGTGATTGGTGCAGCCGGAACTGAGGGTCATCCTTGTGGTGCAACAGTGGCAGCAATCACAGCCAGCTTCAGCAGAGCACTGGCAGTTCTGCTGGTGGCTGTGTCTGGGGTCCAGGGCTGGCAGAGTGGGTCACACTGTCCAGCGCTGGGTGTTAACTTTCCATGACTTGATTCGGAGTACTGTTCATGACTGCAGAGTCCTCAACCTGGCCATGCTGGCAATTCCAGGAGTTATACAATGACCTTTTAACACTTGTTTTTTTTGCTTAAACAAATTTTTGGTTTCTTTTAAATGTAACTAAGATTACTGACTGATACAATGACTTTGGAAAAATTTATTAAGTTTTCTCAGCCTATTTTCTCATCTATAAAGTAGCTTAGTAGTATCTATCTCTTAGGGTTAGTAGGAGACTTAAATACGTTACTGCATGCAAGCACTCATTATGGTACTGGCACACAGTAAGGGTCCCTAAAATATTAGCTATTATTATTTAATAATTTGTTGGGCACAAGAACATTGGACTGCTTATAGTAAGAGTGAAGCTTGGTATGAGAAGGTCCTTGCCATTTATCTTAGAGTTAGGAACTATAGCTTGGAGTTTTAGAAATTAGAGATCATTATATGTTAGTTTCAAGATTCAAGTATTGTGACCCCATCTGAGTGGTTATGTTGAAGAAATAATCCCCTCTTTATTGCAACAATAGGATTAAAAGTAACCTAGGAATTTTTATGGCTCACAGATTTTAATTTATGGTTGGTTGATTTAGGCAACCATATATGTTTTGTTTTACCTATTTAATTTAAATTTAACATATGGACTGAAAAAGGCATGCATCTTAAGTTTATAGCTTGATTATCATACAAAGCAGGGTATTGAACATTACCAACACTACAGAGGCTTACTTTGTGCTCCCACCTTCCACAGGTACCACTACACAGATTTCTCTTACCATAAATTAGTGTTGCCTGTTTCAAACTTTGTTTAAATGAGATTCTATAGTAGGTAATCTTTCTGTTGCTAAATGTTATATATTTGAGATTCATCCATGTTGTTGCACATAGAAATACTTCTCTACATTGCTGTATAGCAATATATGCCACACTTTATTTAACCATTCTACTGTTAACAGACATTTGGGTTGCTTCTAGTTTGGTGCTATTAAGGATAATGTACTAAGAATATTCTTGTAACTCTCTTTTGTGCACATATGTATGCATTTCTTTTGGATTTACACCTAGGGGTTGAATTGCTGAGTCATAGGGTGGGCATATGCTTAATTTAACTGGCAACAAAATTTCCAAAGTAGTTTTACCAGTTTACACTCTCAAGCATTACAAGAGTTTCTGTTGCTCTATATCCTAACACTTCGTATTGTCAACCTTTTAAATTTCAGCCATTCTGGTGTGTGTGCGGAGATATCCTGTTATGTTTTCAACTTACATTTTCCTGATAACTAACACATTTTCATGTTCATTGGCCATTTGGATATCCTCTTTTGTAAAAATCCCGTTCATGTCTTTAACCCTTTCTTTAAAAAAAACTAAGCCTGTCTTTTCCTTATTGATTTATAAGAAATCTTTATACACTCTGGATACAAGTTCTTTGTGTGTATACACACATAAAATGTCTTCTCCCACTTTGTATCTTGCCTTTTCATCCTCTTAATGATTTCTTTTGATGAACAGAAGTTTTAAATTACAATATGTCCAAATGATTAATCTTTCCTATTACAGTTACAGCTTTTACAAAAAAAAAAAAAAAGACTATTTTTTTTTTTTTTTTTTTTTTTTTTGCGGTACGCGGGCCTCTCACTGTTGTGGCCTCTCCCGTTGCGGAGCAACAGGCTCCGGACGCGCAGGCTCAGTGGCCATGGCTCACGGGCCCAGCCGCTCCGCGGCATGTGGGATCCTCCCACACCGGGGCACGAACCCGTGTCCCCTGCATCGGCAGGCGGACTCTCAACCACTGCGCCACCAGGGAAGCCCAAAAAGACTATTTTTAAAAGCAGTTTTAGGCTATAGAAAAATGAGCAGAAAGAACCAATATTCCCGTATATTCTCCCCCCGCACACACACAGTTTCCCCTATTATTAACACCTTGCATTGATATGGTACATTCTTTACAACTGATGAACCAATATTGATACATTGTTATTAACTAAAGTTCATAGTTTACATTTACAGTTCACTTTTTGTGTTGTACACTTTTTGGGTTTTGACAAATGGATCATGTTATCTATCCTCCATTACAGTATCATACATAATAGTTTTACTGCCCTAAAAATCCCCTGTGTTCCACCTCTTCATCTCCCCCCAACCCCTGACAACCACTGATCTTTTCACTGTCTCCATAGTTTTTCCTGTTCCAGAATGTCATATAGTTGGAATCATATAGTGTGTAGCCTTTTCAGACTGACTTCTTTCACTTAGTAATATGCATTAAATGCTCCTCCATGACTTTTCATGGCTTGATATCTCATTTCCTTTTAGCACTGAATAATATTCCACTGACTGGATATACCAGAGTTTATTTATCCATTCACCTACTGAAAGACACCTTGGTGGCTTCTAAGTGTGGGTAATTATAAATAAAGCTGTTATAAACATCTGTGTACACGTTTTCGTGTGAACTTAAGTTTTCAACTCCTCTGGGTAAATACCAAGGAGTATGATTGCTGGATCATATGGTAAGAGTGTTTGGTTTTGTGAGAAACTTCCTGATTGTCTTTCAAAGTGTACCATTTTGCATTCCTACCAGCAATGAAGGAGAATTCTTCACCAGCTTTTGGTGGTGTCAGTGTTCTGGATTTTGGCCATTCTAACAGAGGTATAGTGGTATCTCATTGTTGTCTTAATTGGCATTTTCCTGATGACACGTATTGTGGAGCATCTTTTCATATGTTTATTTTCCATCTGTATATTTTCCCTGGTGAGGTGTCTTATGGTCTTTGGCCCATTTTATAATCTGTTTTTTTGTTTTCTTATTGTTGAATTTTAAGAGTTCTTAGTATATTTAGGATAACAGTCCATTATCAGATATGTCTTTTGCAAATACTTTCTTCCAGTCTATGGCTGGTCTTATCATTCTCCTGACATTGTCTTCTGCAGAGCAGAAGTTTTAATTTCAGTGAAGTCCAGCTTATCCATTATTTTTTTCATGGATCATTCCTTTGGTATTGTATGTAAAAAGTCATTGCCATACCCAACCAAGGTCATCTAGGTTTTCTCCTATGTTACCTTCTAGGAGTTTTATAGTTTTGTGTTTTACATTTAGCTCTATGATTCATTTTGAGTTAGTTTTTGTGAAGGGTGTAAGGTTTGTGTCTAGATCCCTTTTTAAAAAAAAAAAAAACATGTGGATGTCCAGTCGTTCCAGCATCATTTGTTGAAAAGACTATATTTGCTCTATTGTATTGCCTTTGATCCTTTGTCAAAAATCAGTTTACTCTATTTATGGGGGTCTATTTCTGGGCCCTCTATTCTGTTCCATTGACTTATTTGTCTATTCTTTGACCAATACAACACTGTCTTGATTACCACTGCTTAGACACCCCTAGTGTGGAAAATAAAGCTCATTACATACAGGATGGAAATATGACCCAGTATCTATTTGGACTTGTTGTCTGTAGAACAAGAGATAGTTCATTTGTGACCAATTTAAAATGTACTAGCCTGTCCCCTTTCAGTGGCAAGTGATAGAAACCCAGTTTAAAGTTAAGCAAAGGAAGGAATGTTTTGTCTCACAAGAATTAGGAAGAACTGAAGTGGAATAGGCATCAGATATATTCTAAATCAATCTCAATTTCTCTCTCGATCTCTTGACTTCTCCCTCTCATTTAGTGAATTTTAATCAATAAGAAAAATAAAAAACCAAAAAACCTACCTCCTACTGCCTTCAAGAATAACTCCTTCATTTCCTTCAAATGTTTGTTCAGGGCTTCCCCGGTGGCGCAGTGGTTGAGAGTCTGCCTGCCGACGCAGGGGGCGCGGGTTCGTGCCCCAGTCCGGGAGGATCCCACATGCCGCGGAGCAGCTGCGCCCGTGGGCCATGGCCGCTGAGCCTGCGCATCCGGAGCCAGGGCTCCGCAATGGGAGAGGCCACAAGGGTGAGAGGTCCGCGTACCGCAAAAAAAAAAAAAAAAATGTTTGTTCAAATTTCCCTTCCTCAGTGAGGCTGATCAATCCTCATTTTATTCAACACCAAAACCTGTCCCCTCCATCTCAGCAGTCCTGATCCTTTTTACATTTTCCCCACTTACTAATTCCTAACATACTGTGGTATTTTCTTTTTATGTTTTTAATTTATCTCTCCCACCTGGAATGTTACTTCTACCAGGGTAGGCTCTTGTGTATTTTATTTACTGAGATATTCCAAACACCTAGAACAGGGCACCTAGGGCATCCCACATGGTAGGTGCTCAATAAATAGTGCTGAGTGAAGGAAAGGGAATTTATCATCTCATGTAACAAGTCCCAAGTTGGGTGGTCCCAGGATTGTTGGTTCTGTAGCTCAGTGGCATAATTGAGAACCATGCTCTTTTCACCTTCCCTGTCTGCCATCCTCAGCAAGTCAGGTTGGTCTCTTGGGCTAGCTCTCTGCATGGTTGCAAGATGGATGCTGTAGTTCCAGGCATCACACCTCAACAGGACACATCCAGAAGCAGCAGAATGATGGCTGCTATCTGCTTTCTTATTTTTCCATTTTTTTTTCTTTAATCAATGAGGAAATATATATTATCTTTTTAAAAACACCCTTGCATATACAATAACTAAAATTAAAATAAGTGCATATAATTGCATTAGTTTCCAAGCTAACCCTTATTGACAAGAATATATATTCTTAACATAAATTACTTAATTGCAACAATATTAGTTTTGGAAGAAACATGGCCATGTAAATTGATGAAATGTTATGAAGCCATTTTGGATTTAGAAAGTATAATAATTTGGACACTGTTTGGACTAGAAAAATTATATTTAAAAATCCTTATTAGTTATTTGTTTTGATAAGATTCTTAGGAAAAAAACCTGAGGAAATATGCCATGAGGATGACTAAAGGGAGAGGCGTCTTGAATATACTAAAGTAAGACAGAGTATCTTTAAAGACTGTGAGAATGTATTTAAAAATACAAAATACAGCCAAAAAACACATGAAAGACAATTTTTATATATAATTTTTGGTCTGATTAATTGAATGCATATTTTACGTAACTTAGGTTATAGGTCAAATGGATTAAGAAAATTCACTTTTGCTAGGAAAATAAGATAGTGGTAAGGGATCTGTCAAGCTCATTTAATATTACTGTTCTGAAAAAAAGAATATTTGATGTGAAAATGTTAATTTCAAAAGTGGGCTATATCAGTTACAATCTTGCTTGACAGATGTATAAGGCTCATGCTTATAAAATCTGAAGAGAAAATAACCACAAATCACCCTGTTAATCCATGGGGCATTTCTGGCTGAATTAGGTTTGTCCTTGTTAAAGAAATTATCTTCGTTTTCTTCCCCCCTCAGGAATGCATGTAAAACAGTTCCTGTCTCGATGCACGCTTAAGGCAAAAAGTTCAGTGCTCAATTACCTGCTGTCTGAAGTCTCATATTCTGCAGTGAGCAAGTGAAATAGCATTTTAATCAGAAGCCTTGACCCATGCTCTTCTTTTTTCCTTTGCAGGCTTGCAAGTTATTTGGCATATGAAGGTCTTGACCTGAGAAAACCATCTTGGATAACCGTGGCAAGGAGAAGGAAAAATGCAACACCTAGGAGATTTCAGTAAACAGTAGAATCATGCCAACCTAATCTGTGTTAAAATGCTTGGAATGTGGGAGCCGCTGATGATGCCTGTTGTCTGTGTGTCTGACTGAATCCTTTCTTTTCTCAGAGCAGCAAAGCAAAGCCTGGGAACCAGGCCAAATGCCTGCCACTTACCTTAAATTGATCAGCTACTTTGAGATTAAAACTCCTGAAAGCTGCCACACCGTGAAAACAAGGCCTCCTTCACATTAAAGGCAAATTGCGACTTTGGGTTTGCTGTGATCTTTTTTCCATTTTATCCAGTTTTTCACAGTGCACACTTTTTTTTTTTCCTTTCCATTTATGCTCCAATGTAGAAGCCAATAGTTACAGCATCTTGGCCAAGCATTCATTAAGGTTTATAAGAACAAAATTTATGGTTATTTAGGAGTTGGCACAAAGACAGACTGTTGCTGGAAAAAGAAAAAGAAATACAGGTGGGAAATATAAGCCTCAACAAAGGCCCATACTATACTGTAGTGTGCGAGGCTCTCAGTAGAGGTCTGGGAGGAAAATTATATCGTATTTAAAACCAGGCACTCCTCTATTCTGAATCCTCCCCCATTTTATGGCTCTGTAGATGATTGAAACAAGTATTCCGGTCATTCCAAGAGATATTTCTGTCTTGTGTAAGTGCTACCATTTATGGGAGCTGGCAGACGTAGCGATAAATAGATTTGTGTCAATCTGGGTGATAATCTGTCAGTTTGGTTAATGGATGAGGTACATTTAAAAATATATGTATTATGGATCAGAATAAGGGCTCCGCCAAGAAGAGAAGAGTCATGTTTGCCTCGTGAGTAGCCCTTACATAATGGCATGGCCTGTGTTCCCAAAAATGTAGGGTGTGGGCAAAACACACCCTTAATCTTTGAATTCAGGCAGTAATGTGGAATTCTGGCGCGGTCTGCATGTCTATATTCTCCCTCAGGAAATATTGTTAATGAGTCTTGTGTTTTCTTTTGTTTTTTGTTTTTTTAATATTCTCTGATTTCCTGATCTAGGGGAACAAGAAAACTTCTTGTTCTGTTATTTGCACTATTTGTAAAACAAGCATTTTAAGAATATATTTCAGTTTCCTACTAGCTGCTGTTCAAGGAGTACCTAGGAGTAGTTGCATGTATTGAAAAATATACAGCTTCAGTGTTTCATGAAGACTGCTTCCAAAATATCACTTGTTTTAGCTATGCCAGTAACTTGCTGTATGCTTTAGGAAAAGTTAACTTAAATGTCTAGCCATCTCCTAATACCAAATGGGAATACTAATACTAATACTTATGCTGATACAAATAATGTATTCTCTACTGGGTGCACTGTGATAAGGTATGTGTTTCCACTTCCAATACCTTGCATACATTAGCATGTTTTCCTCCTTCCTTTACATGAAATTAAGTTCATCCTTTTTACTGACTTTGTTTTGGAAATCTTCCACTTAATTCTTTTTATTCCTTTTTATCAGTGTTACCTCAACACGGAAATACATACAATGTCACATGAACTTACATTTGTTCACATGTTGCTCTGCAAAGGGCCAATTTACTTGTACATAAATATGAGTACTTTCTACTAACTACACACACCTTCTGCTCCTCAAGGGCAGGGGTCATGTCCTTCTTGATACCTCTTCACATACAAGATGCTCAACAAGGTTGGAGAATTGAATATGCACATAAACTTTTGCATCATTTCATAAAATGCGAAATACAACTTTGGCTGTATGAGCACACAATGGGATCATCATTTGCAGACAATACTGGTTATTTCTGAGCATGAGGGAGCCTGTTTGTTAAGTAGCGATGAGAAGTCACTTCTCTTGTTTTGCAGAGTGTCAGAAAGCCAGAGCCATCAGAGAAGGAACAGAAAAAGCTATGGCTCAATCTGGTGCTGATCTCTGTTTCTGTACCTTTTTAAACAGTTTGCCTTATGACTTTGTCACTTAAATTTTCCATCATGCCTTTGAGACTTTTACCTTGACTACTGATTTTGTCCTAACTTCCAAGTCTTCATACTTCGTATTTCCTATTAATTCTGATTCATATTTCATCAGTTGTCAAGTATGTTTAGTGTTAGGCTGAGGGTAATTAGAAAATCCCTGTATAACAAGAAGTAGTTGGTAAAAAAAAAAGAAAATACAAAGCAAGCAAACAACTGCCTGCAGTGATCTGCTCTGCATCTTGTTGCACAGGGTAACAATTTGAGGACAATTCAAGAGAATGTACAATAGAGTCATATTTCATGATGAAACAGCCAATATGGCAGTTTAGAAAGTGTGCACTGAAGCAATCACAGAATGTGTAAGACTTGAACTGGGCCTAGGAGGATGATGGAGACAGAAGGGAAGTTTCTCTAAGAGAGGGGAATGGCATAAACAAAGGCACAGAGGTGGTAAAGAACTTGGTGAACTCCCAGATCAGCCGAGGCTGAGGTGTGCTTTGGGTGGAGAGGTGAGAGTATGGCTAAGAGTGTGTTGGGAAATAGGATTGAGAGAGAGACAAGAGTTACTCATGAAAAGCCATGAAAGTCAAAAAGAAGAGCTGTGGTTGTCTTGGGAGAAAAATGGAACCCTCTTAAGATCTGAGTTGAGAATGAAAGATTTAAGATGACTACCAATTCCTTTTGATGCAAAGAGCCCTAGACTTGGAATCTGAACACCTAGGCTCTGGTCTCGGTTTCACCATTTTCAAGGTGCACAGTCTTGAGCAAGTTAGTGAATTTGTCTGAGCCTTAGTTCGTGTATTGATGAAACAGGAATGATAATACCTGCCTTGCCAGTCTGGTTCAGCATCCTGTTGTCAGTCACTGCAGCCACGCAGGCGTGATGGAATCAGGATCTGGAGGGCAGCAGGGTCTGCAGAAATTGAGTGAAAGGAACAAATCAGAGATGCTGCAGGTGCTGATGCTGTATCGCAGAGGTGGCTCTGGTCTGCTGGTCTCCAGAAAACAATACTATTTCCAATTGACTTCTTTTTCTGAAACTTGGTCTCCTCATCTCAGCTACTCTACAAACCCTGATATTTTGGTACTCTCTCTCTTACCTTGTCCCTTTTCAGAAAGAGTTCTCTGTCCTTACTTACACCACCCAAGAGAGCCCAGACCCTCTCTGAGAGTCACCAACAGGTTCCTAAAAGGCCTGTTGTCAACTGAATTTCTCCTCCCCTCACCCTACACACTCCCTCTGTTAATGTTATTCCTTAGTATCATGGCTTCGTATTTTCTTTAAGTCCCTAGAGTTTCCAGTGGGTGAAACTCTAAGTGACCTTTTACTTCCTACCTGAAATGATTTGCATTCCCCCATTTTCCCAAATCTCCCACTGATTCCTTTCCCTCCTGCTGGTCAGCTGACCCTCTGATCACTCATTACCAGCACACCTCTATTTCCTCCTATTCTCTAATCTCATTCTTGGATCTTCTTGCCTTTGCAAAGATTAGGAAGCCACATTGCTAATCTCAAATCCTGGGGAACTTGAGATGTGGGGAACAAACTCAGATGGTGCTGGTGAGCGTATATTGTTACAACCAATTGGAAATCAATTTGGCAATACCTAGTAAAGCCATAGATGCTTAGACGTTTTTCCTAATAATTGCTATCATATACTGAGTGCTTACTTTGTGTAAGACTCTGTTCTCACAGCTTTATTCTCTTGAAGGGGGTGCTATCATTATCCTAATTTTACTGAAGAGGAAACCCAGGCACAGAGAAATTAGTAACACGCCCAAGGTCACACTGTTGTGATTTTGTGATGGAGCTTGCATTTGGAGTGGGCAACTGTGTTTCAGAGCCTAAGGTGTTATCCACCCAACTCTGCCTGGAGAAGTTCATGCCCCAGGAGCCATGTTTACAAATGGTCACTGCAGTACTGCTTAGAACAGCAAAAGGGCATGAATGGCCGAACTGCCCCTCCAAAGGGGAATGGGTGGATATACCCATGGACTACTATTTCAGGAGCTAAAATAAATGAACCGGACCCACACATATCAACATAGACGAAGCTCAAAGATAGAATATTGTACAAAAAAGCAAAGTGCAGCAAGATATATACAGTAACACCAGGGATGATGTAAACTTTTTAAAACACTTGAGAGATAAGTTAGGAGTTTGGGATTAAAATATACACACTACTGTATATAAAATAAATAACCAACAAGGACCTATTGTATAGCACAGGGAACTGTACTCAATATCTTGTAATAACTTAAAATGGAAAAGAATCTAAAAAAAGTTTATATACATATATATATGTAAAACTGGATCACTTTGCTGTACACCTGAAACTAACAAAACATTGTAAATCAACTATATTTTAATAAAAATTCAAACAAAGAAGTAAAACACTTGCAACAATAATATATAGTTTATAGATAATTACATATGTAGTAGATAAAAACCTTAGATGTGAATGAACTGGACCAAGTGAAAGATATCTTATCTTGAGGGACGGAGGGAGAAAGAAGAAATGGGGTGATTTTCTCTGTGCTTGTAGCATTTAAAAACAAAAAAGAGGGTTGATGAAAATATGGAAAATATTAACATTTGTTTAATCCAGGTACTGGGTACATAAATATCATATTATCTTTTGGTTCTTTTCTAGATGTTGGAAATATTTTATATACACAATTTGAACTAGAGGGGTGGGATAGGGAGGGTGGGAGGGAGGCTCAAGAGGGAGGGGATATGGGGATATATGTATATGTATAGCTGATTCACTTTGTTGTACAGCAGAAACTAACACAACATTGTAAAGAATTTATACTCCAATAAAGATGTGGAGAAAAAAAGAAAAAAGGAAATCACAAATGACACCTGAAAAAAAAAATTTTGGAGTCAGGGAAGATACAGGTTTAAATGCTGGCTTTGACAGTTATTTCTTGTGTAATACTGCCGTTACTGCTTAATATCGAGAGAGAGAGGAGGGAAACAGGAAGGAAAAAAGAGAGAGAAAGGGAGAGAGGGAAGAGAGGTATTGGGAGAGATGGGGGGGTGAGGGGAGAGGTTGGAATGGTTTCTTCATGATCTGTGGACTTGTGGCAATATAATTTCTTTTTTTTTTTTCAAGTCTGTAAAGATTCTTACTTCTTTGGGGGAGTTAAGTAGAAACTAAGGAGATGAAAATTTAAGTCTCATTATGTATGAAACTTGCTGCCTCCTTTTCCTTTTTTTAAAGATAAAACTTTAAAAAAGAAATGTACTAGTTAATTGCAGGCACCATGGGGTTTAGAAAGTGGGGGAAAGTTACAGTCAAATAACAGCTATATTAAACCATGAATGTGCATTCGTTATACAGAAAATTATCCATTTAAGAATGGAGAAGAGTCATTTCATTCAAAAGGGTCTATTAGGAAGTTTATGGAAAGAATTTTATTACAAAAATTATTTACATAATAGTGCTTGATCTTTTCTGTATTAGTTATGATTTATATTGTGAAAACTCAACTATAGTTTTTATTAAAAATCTCATAAACATTGTTAAAAAAAAGAAAACATTTTAAAAAGAAATGAGAAGTCAGTCAAAACTTTACAGGGAAGGACCATCATTTTTGAGCCTCTTAGAGTCAAAACAAATTAATTCTTGAGCACAGATTAAGTCCTCAGTATTGTAAGGGAAGAAAAAAGAAGGAAAAGGCAATTTCTAGGAGCCTAGAGATTAGCTGAGACAGAGCCAGACCCATACAATAATTAGAAACAACATATACAGAGGCAAGCAGTTGTGAAGCACAGCCTACTCGTGCTGGAGAAATTGCACCTGAGAGGTTTCAGCAGCTTGGCCATGGCTGATGCTGCAGGGGAAGGAAGATGCACTGGGCTAGTCTGTGGACTATGGGTGGCCCTGTGAGTATGATCCCTGGTGTGATAGCTGAGGCTCTGCTCTTAGAGAGAGCAGGGCAGGAAACACCTTGGCTACCCATCCATTGACAGCCTGTTTCTGATGCAGAACAGCCAAAAACTTAATTTTATTATTTTTGTAGCCAGGTCTCTGTTTATACATCTCACGTCCATAGAGTTGGTGTGATTAGAGCCTAGAGGTAATACCTAAGGTATTTATTGAACACAGTATTCTGACTGTATATTTGTTATGTATTTAGTTCATCTCTAAATGAACTCAATACTTGACAAATATGTAGAAAGACAAGTTTTCTGCCCTGGGGAGCTTATGTTCCAATGTGGACAAACAGAACAGAGGGGATAGGATCTTCACTTTGGGGAGGACTTGGCAGATAGGGAGAGGCTGCCGAGGTAGAAGAGAAGGGAAGCCGAAATCTCTGGAAAGGTGGGGATGGGAATGTGGAGGGAATGGAGGACTTCTAAAGAAATCCTTTAAAAGTAAACATGATGTTCAGTCAGTAAAATGCCCTTGAAAAAAACTTTTTTTGAGAGCAAGGGAAAAGATTAAGAAAAATGAATCTCACTGTGACAATGATTAGATGAACAGCAAAGCAGCATTAATGCTTTAGCAGCAGCTACAATGTATTGAAGCTACCACATGCCAGGCAACCTGCTAGACTCCTTGTATATATTATTTCACCAACTCTGAAAGGCTCATTTAGTGTCATCACATTACATATGCAGAAACTGAGGTTCAGAAGTTAGGGAACTTGCCCAAGATGACATAGACAGTAAGTGGATGAGCATGAATTCGAAGTCAGATCTGACTGCAAAGTCCATGCTTTTACTCCATGCTCCTTGCAAAGCAAAGAGAATGTCAAGGAATGAGGAACAGACAGGAGGGTTAGAGCATAGTAGAGCTAACCGTTTACCGTGGGCAACAATGCAACACAGCCACCTCAGCACTTAAGGGGGTACATTTCCTTATGTGAGAAAAAGTAGTCACTGATGATAGGTTAAACGACTGAACTGAATTGCATTTATCACTAGTAAATAAAGACTGAAAAATCTCTTGAGACTTAGGCTAACGTCCCAGGAGAGCCGTCAGAAAGGAGCAGTATAGGGTGTGACCACGGGAAAAAAAAAAGCAACGAAGAGAGATGAACAGGATCAGCTTCAAACCTCCTCAAGAAGTAGACATGGAAGAACTCTGGATTTGCAAGTCAATGTACCTTTCATTCTTGAGTCTGTGCTCAGGCTGTGTTTTGGCTGTCTGCCTCTATTTTGCCCCAACTGCATGAGAATCCATTGGCATGAAAATCTGACTGTCTGTCTATTCTAACCTCTTCCATCTCTTTTCCAGAAGGATTTAAAGCAATTTTTAAACAAAATATATCTACCCAATAAGGTTAATAAAAAGCAAAATAATTATAAAATTACTTGCGATGCTCTTTCCCAATTCCTGACCCTCAGTCAACCATCCATCCATCAAACCCAATCTCTAACTTTGAGATCCAACTCAAAACCCCTCATCAATCTGATCGTTCTACCTTGTCCTTCTACTGTTCCATGTGCATAACTTTATTATATATAGCATTTATCATATTGTCTTACGGTTAGTTGTTTTCTCATTAGACTATGAGGGTCTTGGAGGTGGGAACCAAGTTGTGTACATCTTTGTAACCACTTTACTTGGCAAAGCATCTGACACATATTAGGTTCTCAAATAGTTACTGAATGAGTGAATAATTAAATAAAAATCAGAATCAAGGAAAATGAGAGAAAGCAAGT
This sequence comes from Phocoena sinus, assembly GCF_008692025.1. Taxonomy (NCBI): domain Eukaryota; kingdom Metazoa; phylum Chordata; class Mammalia; order Artiodactyla; family Phocoenidae; genus Phocoena; species Phocoena sinus. The sequence continues at coordinate 56,939,745 of NC_045771.1, forward strand.
ATTCTAAACACATAGACTGATGTAGATTTTTGTCGTTGAACATCAGATTTGTCTCTGGAAGCCAGGGCAAAAAGAGAAACAGAAAAATCACATTATCGTTACCAAAAGGAAAAGGCAAACACATTCGTGGGGAAGCAGTGTTTATACCTAATTATGCATAATTAACCTTTGTTTGGGGGCATTTAAGTAATATGTTATAAATTGATTTTCTAAGCAGAAGTTTCATATTAAATAAAGAATACTGTACATACCTACAAAATGGTGACCAGGTTGTCAAAAAGTTATAACCAGAACTTCCCAGTAACATGGACAAAAGAGCCCTAAATTTCTTTTTTAAATGTGACAGTATTACCAGGGAAATGCTTTTTGCTCTGTTGCTGCTGAGTTAGTATGCCACCAAAGGAAATACCTTTTTTTTTTTTCTTTTTTTTTGCGGTACGCGGGCCTCTCCCCGTTGTGGCCTCTCCCGTTGCGGAGCACAGGCTCCGGACGCGCAGGCTCAGCAGCCATGGCTTACGGGCCCAGCCGCTCCGTGGCATGTGGGATCTTCCCGGACCGGGGCACGAACCCATGTCCCCTGCATCGGCAGGCGGACTCTCAACCACTGCGCCACCAGGGAAGCCCGGAAATACCATTTTAATCACCCATCAATATAATTCACAACAGCATTATTTTATTTTTTTTAATTTTTAAATTTTATTTATTTTTTTATACAGCAGGTTCTTATTGTCATCAATTTTATACACATCAGTGTATACATGTCAATCCCAATCGCCCAATTCAGCACACCACCATCCCCACCCCACAGTGGCTTTCCCCCCTTGGTGTCCATACATTTGTTCTCTATATCTGTGTCTCACCTCTGCCCTGCAAACTGGTTCATCTGTACCATTTTTCTAGGTTCCACAAACATGCACTAATATATGATATTTGTTTTTCTCTTTCTGACTTACTTCACTCTGTATGACAGTCTCTAGATCCATCCATGTCTCAACAAATGTCTCAATTTCATTCCTTTTTATGGCTGAGTAATATTCCATTGTATATATGTACCACATCTTCTTTATCCATTCGTCTGTTGATGGGCATTTAGGTTGCTTCCATGACCTGGCTATTGTAAACAGTGCTGCAATGAACATTGGGGTGCATGTGTCTTCTTGAATTATGGTTTTCTCTGGATATATTCCAGTAGGGGGATTGCTGGGTCATACGGTAATTCTACTTTTATTTTTTTAAGGAACCTCCATACTGTTCTCCATAGTGGCTGTATCAATATACATACCCACCAGCAGTGCAAGAGGGTTCCCTTTTCTCCACACCCTCTCCAGCATTTGTTGATTGCAGATTTTCTGATGATGCTCCTTCTAACTGGGGTGAGGTGATACCTCATTGTAGTTTTGATTTGCATTTCTCTAATAATTAGTGATGTTGAGCAGCTTTTCATGTGCTTCTTGGCCATCTGTATGTCTTCTCTGGAGAAATGTCTATTTAGGTTTTCTGCCCATTTTTGGATTGGGTTGTTTGTTTCTTTAATATTGAGCTGCATGAGCTGTTTATATATTTTGGAGATTAATCCTTTGTCCATTGATTTGTTTGCAAATATTTTCTCCCATTCTGAGGGCTGTCTTTTCGTCTTGGTTATGGTTTCCTTTGCTTTGCAAAAGCTTTTAAGTTTCACTAGGTCCCATTTGTTTGTTTTTATTTCCATTACTCTAGGAGGTGGATCAAAAAAGATCTTGCTGTGATTTATGTCAAAGAGTGTTCTTCCTATGTTTTCCTCTAAGAGTTTTACAATGTCCTGTCTTACATTTAGGTCTCGAATCCATTTTGAGTTTCTTTTTGTGTATGGTGTTAGGGAGTGTTCTAATTTCATTCTTTTACATGTAGCTGTCTAGTTTTCCCAGCACCACTTATTGAAGAGACTGTCTTCCCTCCATTGTATATCCTTGCCTCCTTTGTCATCGATTAGTTGACCATAGGTGTGTGGGTTTATCTCTGGGCTTTCTATCTTGTTCCATTGATCTATGTTTCTGTTTTTGTGCCAGTACCATATTGTTTTGATTACTGCAGCTTTGTAGTATAGTCTGAAGACAGGGAGTCTGATTCCTCCAGCTCTGTTTTTTTTCCCTCAAGACTGCTCTCTCTATTCGGGGTCTTTTGTGTCTCCATACAAATTAAAATTTTTTTTGTTCTAGTTCCGTAAAAAATACCATTGGTAACTTGATAGGGATTGCATTGAATCTGTAGACTGCTTTGGGTAGTATAGTCATTTCACAATATTGATTCTTCCAATCCAAGAATATGATATATCTCTCCATCCGTTGGTATCATCTTTAATTTCGTTCATCAGTGTCTTATAGTTTTCTGCATACAGGTCTTTTGTCTCCCTAGGTAGGTTTATTCCTAGGTATTTTATTATTTTTGTTGCAATGGTAAATGGGAGTGTTTCCTTACTTCCTCTTTCATATTTTTCCTCATTAGTGTATAGGAATGCAAGAGATTTCTGTGCATTAATTTTGTATCCTGCAACTTTACCAAATTCATTGATTAGCTCTAGTAGTTTTCTGGTGGCATTTTTAGGATTCTCTATGTATAGTATCATGTCATCTGCAAACAGTGACAGTTTTACTTCTTCTTTTCCAATTTGTATTCCTTTTATTTCTTTTTCTTCTCTGATTGCCATAGCTAGAACTTCCAAAACGATGTTGAATAATAGTGGTGAGAGTGGACATCCTTGTCTTGTTCCTGATCTTAGAGGAAATGCTTCCAGTTTTTCACCATTGAGAATGATGTTTGCTGTGTGTTTGTCGTATATGGCCTTTATTATGTTGAGGTAGGTTCCCCCTATGCCTACTTTCTGGAGAGTTTTTATATAAATGGGTGTTGAATTTTGTCGACAGCTTTTTCTGCATCTATTGAGATGATCATATGGTTTTTCTCCTTCAATTTGTTAATATGGTGTATCACATTGATTGATTTGCATATATTGAAGAATCCTTGCATCCCTGGGATAAATCCCACTTGATCGTAGTGTATGATCCTTTTAATGTGTTGTTGGATTCTGTTTGCTAGTATTTTGTTGAGGATTTTTGCATCTATAATCATCAGTGATATTGGTCTGTAATTTTCTTTTTTTGTAGTATCTTTTGCTGGTTTTGGTATCAGGGTGATGGTGGCCTCATAGAATGAGTTTGGGAGTGTTCCTTCCTGTGCAATTCTTTGGAAGAGTTTGAGAAGGATGGGTGTTAGCTCTTCTCTAAATGTTTGATAGAATTCACCTGTGAAGCCATCTGGTCCTGGACTTGTGTTTGTTGGAAGATTTTTAATCAGAGTTTCAATTTCATTACTTGTGATTCATCTGTTTCTATTTCTTTCTGGCTCAGTCTTGGAAGGTTATACCTTTCTAAGAATTTGTCCATTTCTTCCAGGTTGTCCATTTTATTGGCATAGAGTTGCTTGTAGTAGTCTCTTAGGATGCTTTGTATTTTTGCAGTGTCTGTTGTGATTTCTCCTTTTTCATTTCTAATTTTATTGATTTGAGTCCTCTCCCTCTTTTTCTTGATGAGTCTGGTTAATGGTTTATCAATTTTGTTTATCTTCTCAAAGAACCAGCTTTTAGTTTTATTGATCTTTGCTTTTGTTTTCTTTGTTTCTATTTCATTTATTTCTGCTCTGATCTTTATGATTTCTTTCCTTCTGCAAACTTTGGGTTTTGTTTGTTCTTCTTTCTCTAGTTCCTTTAGGTGTAAGGTTAGATTGTTTATTTGAGATTTTTCTTGTTTCTTGAGGTAGGCTTGTATATCTATAAACTTCCCTCTTAGAACTGCTGTTGTTCTATCCCATAGATTTTGGATTGTTGTGTTTTCATTGTCATTTCTCTCTAGGTATTTTTTGATTTCCTCTTTGATTTCTTCAGTGATCTCTTGATTATTTAGTAATGTATTATTTAGCCTCCATGTGTTTGTGTTTTTTACATTTTTTTCCCTGTAATTCATTTCTAATCTCACAGCGTTGTGGTCATAAAAGATGCCTGATATGATTTCAATTTTCTTGAATTTACTGAGGCTTGATTTGTGACCCAAGACGTGATCTATCCTGGAGAATGTTCCGTGCGCACTTGAGAAGAAAGTGTAATCTGCTGTTTTTGGATGGAATGTCCTATAAATATCAGTTAAATCTATCTGGTCTATTGTGTCATTTAAAGCTTCTGTTTCCTTATTTATTTTCATTTTGGATGATCTGCCCATTGGTGTAAGTGAGGTGTTAAAGTCCCGCACTATTATTGTGTTACTGTCGATTTCCCCTTTTATAGCTGTTAGCAATTGCCTTATGTATTGAGGTGCTCCTATGTTGGGTGCATATATATTTATAATTGTTATATCTTCTTCTTGGATTGATCCCTTGATCATTATGTAGTGTCCTTTCTTGTCTCTTGTAACATTCTTTATTTTAAAGTCTATTTTATCTGATATGAGTATTGCTACTCCAGCTTTCTTTAGATTTCCATTTTCACGGAATATCTTTTTCCATCCTCTCACTTTCAGTCTGTATGTGTCCCTAGGTCTGAAGTGGGTGTCTTGTAGACACCATATATATGGGTCTTGTTTTTGGATCCATTCAGCAAGCCTGTGTCTTCTGGTTGGAGCATTTAATCCATTCACATTTAAGGTAATTATCAACAAGTATGTTCCTATTCCCATTGTCTTAATTGTTTTGGGTTCGTTATTGTAGGTTTTTTCCTTCTCTTGTGTTTCTTGCCTAGAGAAGTTCCTTTAGCATTTGTTGTAAAGCTGGTTTGGTGGTGCTGAACTCTCTCAGCTTTTGCTTGTCTGTAAAGGTTATAATTTCTCCATCAAATCTGAATCAGATCCTTGCTGGGTAGAGTAATCCTGGTTGTAGGTTCTTCCCTTTCATCACTTTAAGTATATTATGCTACTCCCTTCTGGCTTGTAGAGTTTCTGCTGAGAAATCAGCTGTTAACCTTATGGGAGTTCCCTTGTATGTTATTTGTCATTTTTCCCTTGCTGCTTTCAATAATTTTTCTTTGTCTTTAATTTTTGCCAGTTTGATTACTATGTGTCTTGGCATGTTTTTCCTTGGGTTTATCCTGTATGGGACTCTCTGCGCTTCCTGGTTTGGGTGGCTATTTCCTTTCCCATGTTAGGGAAGTTTTTGACTATAATATCTTCAAATATTTTCTTTTTCTTTTTTTTTTTTTTTTGTGATACGCGGGTCTCTCACTGTTGTGGCCTCTCCTGTTGCGGAGCACAGGCTCTGGACGCGCAGGCTCAGCGGCTATGACTCACAGGCCCAGCTGCTCTGCTGCATGTGGGATCTTCCCGGACCAGAGCATGAACCCATGTCCCCTGCATCGGCAGGTGGACTCTCAACCACTGCGCCACCAGGGAAGCCCTCTTCAAATATTTTCTCGGGTCCTTTCTCTCTCTCTTCTTCTGGGACCCCTATAATGCGAATGTTGTTGCATTTAATGTTGTCCCAGAGGTTTCTTAGTCTGTCTTCATTTCTTTTCATTCTTTTTTCTTTATTCTGTTCCTCAGCAGTGAATTCCACCATTCTGTCTTCCAGGTCACTTATCTGTTCTTCTGCCTCAGTTATTCTGCTATTGATTCCTTCTAGTGTAGTTGTCATTTCAGTAATTGTATTGTTCATCTCTGTTTGTATGTTCTTTAATTCTTCTAGGTCTTTGTTAAACATTTCTTGCATTTCTTGATCTTTGCCTCCATTCTTTTTCTGAGGTCCTGGATCATCTTCACTATCATTATACTGAATTCTTTTTCTGGAAGTTTGCCTATCTCCACTTCATTTAGTTGTTTTTCTGGGGTTTTATCTTGTTTCTTCATCTGGTACATAGCCCTCTGCCTTTTCATCTTGTCTATCTTTCTGTGAATGTGGTTTTTTTTTTTTTGAATGTGGTTTTTCTTTCACAGGCTGCATGATTGTAGTTCTTCTTGCTTCTGCTGTCTGCCCTCTGGTAACAGCATTATTTTTTAATCATAAGTCAAGCACCTTCTCTTTCAGCACGTTTGTTTTGAGATGCTGTGGTTCAGTAAATAGAGGATGCACTTGGAAGTGGGGATCCTTAGATTCAGTTCCTAGGTCTGCCACTTATTTGCTATGTGATTCTGGAAAAATTATGGAACCTCTCTGAGCTTCAGTTCCTCAACTGTAAAATTATGTAGAGTATATGAGGCAGTACATGTTAAGTACCTAATATAGTGGTCCCCACTGGGTAGCTACTTAATCAGTGATGGTTATTATTAAGGGCAAAAATCCAATCATTCCTTGGTTGCCCTTAATCAGAACACTTGAAACCATTCCATACATTTTTAGGGCAATAAGTGAAGAGGGAACCCCTTTGACTGCTGCCCTGCTGATTACTGCCAAAACAATCACTACCTCAGCACTCACCCTGAGGATGTCACCATATGTTGCAACAGGGGAGCTGGAATGTTTGCCTATCTGAAGCCCTCTTGCTTCCAGTGGTACATTCTCTACCCCTCCCCACCCCCAGCATCTATCATACACATCCTGCTGGATAAGACAGTAGAATTTTCTTATATTTATGCTGTCATTTTATCTCCACAGCCTGCATCCTGGTCTTTATCACCTACCTTCATTCACCTTGCTCCAGTCCTTTCTACACAAATGACCAGGATAATCTTCCTTAAACTCAGAGTTCAGTGTTTAATTACCCCTTTCAAGAATTTAAGAGATAAAATGTTCTAACCTGTCAGATTATGGGTCTATCCATATCAGTATTGTATTTCTACACCAAAATTTTATGGGGAGTCTCAAAAGGTTTTGAAGATACCTTATTTATCTTTAACAACTTCCTAATAACCTGCTATCTGTATATCTAGAATTTCTTTGCTTCCTTAGGATTGGTTTCTTGAAATAGATAGTGACATACTGTATGGTAGAGAGAGCCCCAAAGGAGAAAGGATATGAATCTTTTTAAAGTTTAATCTCAAGCTTTCTGCAGACCCTGGGAAACAGTCACCTAAGGTGTGTACGCTAGAGATGCTTGAGATGGGGTGATAACTGGGATCATGTGTTTATCTCAGCAAAGAAGTAGAGAGAAAAATGCTTTGATCTGGTGCTTTTCATTTGTCCTAGAAAATGGGACTTCAGAAGGAAAAAGCTAGGAGATATCTAGGCCCACATAGAAATGGTAAAGCTCTGCTTATGAGGTAGTATAATAATAACTATCTGAATAGGCACCATTGACATAAAACTTTCTGTTCCTGTTTCATTCCCTTCTTATATCATGATTTGTGCTCATCATAAATAGACCAGTATGTAGGGACTAAATTCTGTAGCTTCCCATTTATGTCCTATATAGTTAAATTTAAACTACGTAGCTCTTTATCAATCACAAATAATTATTCATTGACTACTGCAAGAAAACATTGTAGCCAGGCATTGTAGCACAAGACTTGTGTTACATATCACTAAATACACATATGACTGCATACATATATGACTGCAGTGGACATTTTTAGGATTTTTAATTTTTAAAAATTTTTGGCTGCCCAGTGTTCAAGCTCTTTCCTATCTGCAGGAATGCCCCAGTGTGTGGTATCGGAGGGATGGAAGGAGCATGAGACTCCTTTTCCCTACCCCTCTTGTAGCTGGGGTGTGGACATATGATGTAGGCTAAGATAATTTCTCCCCTTGGTATTTTTATCCTGAAAGCAGAGATACAAAGACACAAGGATCATTTAGAAGTTTAAAAATTTTTATCCTGAAAGAAGAGATACAAAGACGCAGGGATCATTTAGAAGTTACTTATGGCAGCAAAGAGAGTCCAGCAGCAGTGGTGTCCATTGGGGTAGGGATGGTGTGGCTGATAGCAGTGCTTGGCCTAATAGTTCCTATGGCTGGAACGTGATTGTGATTCTTACTGTCGAGTCTCTGGCTCCTGCCTGCTCTCTGCTTCTCCAGCCTCTCTCTGTAGTTTGCCTGAGTTAACTAGAGAAGATTTCTGTTGCTTGGTCACTAAATCTGACTAACGAATGAGCTCCTTTCCACACACACTGTATCAGGGCTTCAGTCTACCCCCATCTTGCGGCTACCCCTAACTCAGCATAGCTTCCAGGGTCGCTGCAGCAGAGAAAGAACGTGAGAACTTACACTCTCTCTTACATGCTTTGCCCCAGGAGCACACGTGGCACTTCCTCTCACAACCATTAGGCAGAACCAGTCATATGACCCCATCTGACGGCAAGGAGGCAGGAGGTGTAAACTTGCTGTGTGTCTCGGAGGGAGAGGAGAGTCACGTATGGGAGATACTAGAAGTCTGTGCATACAGAGTGTAGACCAAGTTCTGCTGAAAGTTCACTAAAGCAGAAAGTGAGAGAAGCTTGGCAGGTCAGAGAAAGTGTATCAGAAACAGCATGAGTGCTTCCTCAGGGCCATTCTTTACCAGTGTCTCCCGGCCCCTCAGCCACTTGCTCTGTCTCAGTCTCAGCTGCAAAGTCCAGGTGGTTCCAGCACCTGCTGCTGACTGGTCCCAGGACGGCTGGGCAGTGTAACTTCTCCTGTCTTTTCTGGACTTGCATGAAATGCTGAGCAGTAGGGTGTGGAATCTGGCTTTCCCAGAGGATGCCAAATGGGTTGAAGGTGGCAACCTGAAACAGCTGGGAAGCTAACTGCCCATAGGTCAAACTTTGATGAATGGAAAATGGGAATCAGGAGGGAAGGAGGCAGATCCATTCTCTCTTCTTCCTCCTTCCCTCGAGGCACAGTTTCTCCACAAGGTCAGTCAGGAGACATGCTGTGTCTGGCGCGTGGCAAACAGTGGCCAGCGTGGAAATCGTTCACCTGGTATGCTTTCCCTTCTTTCCCTGCTTCATCTTCTTTTCCCCTACTCTTGCTGCCTTGGGATTGCATTCCCAGATAAAACAATGTAAGGAAAACCTCACTTTCCTCTCTATTGCTTTACTCTCTCTGACTCCCATACTCACACTCTGGCCACCAAATGTATGGGCCTTCCCCACCACATGTTAAGAATTTCTTCTGTTCTTGGTGGACACCTACTTGGTCTCCTGAAATTCAATTCAGTTCTGACACGATCTATCTCAAGTTATCGTCAAATCCCACAGGTTAAGGGCTCAGTCCCATAAGGCTGTCCCCACTTCAGAGGCCAATCAAAATCCTAGGTTGCCACCTGTACCTCTGAGCGACTGGCTAGAATTCAGGGCTCCCATGTCCCCCTTCTCAAGTTCAGTAGTTTGTTAGAACAGCTCACAGAACTCAGGAAAATGCTTATATTTACTGGTTTATTACATAATAAAGCCTGTTATAAACGATACAGATGAACAGTCAGATGAAGAGATACGTGGAGCAGAGTTCAGAAGGGTCTTGAGAGTGGGGGCTTTTGTCCCCATGGAGTTAGGATGTGTCACCCTTCTGGCATGTGGATGTGTTCACCAATCCAGAAACTTTCTGTATCCAATAGTTCAGGCATTTTTACGGAGCCTTCCTCACATAGGCATGATTGATTATTAACTCAATCTCCTGACCCTCTCCACTCCCCAGAGGATGGGGGATTGGGCTGAAAATTCCAAGTTTTAATCATGGCTTGGTCTTTCTGATGACCAACACCCATCCGAAAGTTGTCCAGGAGTCCACAGAAAGAGCCATCTCATTAAAACAAAAGATTATCCTATCACCCAGGAAACTCCAAGGGATTTAGGAGCTTTGTGTCAGGAACCAGGTCAAGGACCAAACATCAGAATGAAAGATTCTCCTAGCACTTTTATTCCTTAGGAAATTACAAAGGTTTTAGGAGCTCTGGCTGGAAGCCCAGGATGAAGACCAAAATATATATTTCTTATTATACCACAACATCACAAACATCAACACATCAGGGACTCCTGCCTCAGGCTCTGCTTTCTAGAGACCCCAGATTAAAAGAAGGCTCCGTGCAAAATGAATTAATACTATGCAAGTTTATCGAAGGTGTAAAAGTACTAATTACATGCAAGATTTACATTAAGAAAATGTAAAGAATAACATTTTTATTGATTATAAATTAAGAGATAATTGTGTGTATTCAGAAGGCATTCCTTTTTGTATTTACCAATCTTTCACTGTCAAGTCAGAGGAGGATGTAAAGTTTTCCAAACTTTGAGATCATTATAAAAGTTTAGAATTCTCAAGTTCTACAAAACTAGAACTATATTGTTGTGAAGGTAAATCTAATCATTACATAAAAGTAGAATGTGGCACAGACCAGTGTAGCTATAAAAACAACAAATAGAATTTGTACCAGAAGATATTTAATATTCATATATAAAGCAAATATTTTAAGATTTGAATACGTACAAGGAGGTAGGTGGAATAGAGCCAAATTAGTTATCAAGTCCCAAATCATTGAATTGTTTGAAAACACACCTAAGTTCCTAAGATTCTTGCTGAGCTGTACATAAATGTGATAAATATGCAGACTGTTCTATAAGGTTCTGAATGGGGTGTGTGCCTAGAGAAAAATAACTTCTACTGGAAAGATGTCAAGCAGATTCAGAATCTGAAAAGATGTTAAGAGAATATCACACTCTAGGTATTTACCGTATAAAAGTTCCAATCAAGGAGTTAGAAATTCAATCTTCTGTGACTGAATGCCTGCCACAATATCCTCACCAGTGGTCTTTCAGCTTCTGTTTGCAGGTATAATCATGGGGAATTTGCTGTCTCAATAGAAAGATGATTTCTGATGTCACTGTGTGTGAGTCTCTGCGTGTGTGTGTTTGTATGTTTTAAAAGCAAAATCTACCTTTCTAACTTTAACTGATCCTAGGTCCTTAAAACAGACAAAAATGGTTTAATTCCTCTTCCACATGACAATCATTAAAATCCATGAATACAGTGTTCATGTTTCCCCTGGGTTTCCTGTGTTCCAGGCTAAATGTCTACCACTTTGTCAATTACCACTGGTATTATTCTGTGGTTTTGTTTTGGCATGGCCCATGTTTGATTTCTAAGTGAAGAGGAGGGTTTTAGTCCCCTTCTCTTATTGAGGCCTTATATCCTTCAAAAACGTGATGCCCAGACCTAGATAAGATTTAAATATTCCATATTTCCATTAATGCAACCTAAAATTGCAATACTTTTTTTTTTTGGATGGTCACTGTTGACTGCAGTAAAACTTACAGTCAGCTAAACTGTTAGTATTTTTTCCCTCCTGCTACTTCTCAGCCAGTCTCTCCCATCCTATCCTTGATACTGATTTTTTGGATCCCAAATTAAATGCTTTTCATTAATTATTATTAAACTTCATCTTACTTGACTCAGGCCATGATTAAGGCCTGTGGAGATTTTTCCTGGATTCATAAATTACCACTCAATATATATTTTCTATCTGCTTAGATTTTGATCACATGCCTCCAATCATAAGGAAATTGACAAGACAGAACCAAGGTTGGTGCCCTGTGGCATACCAGTAGATAGCACAGGTTGATCTCAACCTGCTATTCAATCAATTCTCATTGAGTACCATCATCATTCAGTTAAAACGATATATGGGTCAAGATGGCATAGTAGGAGCACGCGGAATTCACGTCTCCTCACAACTAGGGCACCTACCAGGCACTGGTTGGGGACCATGGATTCCTAAGGGGATGGGAGGAAGCCCCAGCGACAGTTGTTTCAATTATAGTTTTATTTTTCCTAATATATTTTTTATTTTTCTTATTTTATTTTCTTTTTTATTCTTTGATATTGTACTGCTCCTTTTTTTCTTTCTTCCTTTTTTTTTTTAACTGCATCATGAAGCTTGCAGGATCTTGGTTCCCAGGCTGGAGGTCAGGCCAAGCTCCTGTGGTGGGAGCTCTGAGTCCAAACCGCAGGACTAACAGAGAACCTCAGACCCCAGGGAATGTCAATCAGAGTGAGGACTCCCAGAGGTCCTCATCTCAGCAGCAAGACCCAGCTCTATCCAACTGCCTGCAAACCCCAGTGCTGGATGTCTCAGGCCAAACAACCAGTAAGACAGGAAAACAGCACTACCCATCAAAAAAAAAAAAAAAAAAGAAATGACAAAAAAATATGTTACAGACGAAGGAGCAAGGTACAAACCTACAAGATGAAATAAATGAAGACAAAATAGGCAACCTACCTGAAAAAGAATTCAGAGTAATGATAGTAAAGATGACCCAAAATCTTGGAAATAGAATGGAGAAAATACAAGAAACATTTAACAAGGATCTAGAAGAACTAAAGAGCAAACAAAGAGTGATGAACAACACAATTACTGAAATTAAAAATACTCTAGAAGGAATCAATAACAGAATAACTGAGTCAGAAGAACAGATAAGTGAGCTTGAAGATAAAATGGTGGAAATAACTGCCAGGGAGCAGAATAAAGAAAAAAGAATGAAAAGATTTGAGGATAGTCTTAGAGCCTCTGGGACAACATTAAATACATCAACATTTGAATTATAGGGGTCCAGAGAAGAAGAGAAAAAGAAAGGGTCTGAGAAAATATTTGAAGAGATTATAGTCGAAAACTTCCCTAACAAGGGAAAGGAAATAGTCAATCAAGTCCAGGAAGCACAGAGAGTACCACACAGGATAAACACAAAGAGAAACATGCCAAGACACATAAATCACACTATTAAAAATTAAATACAAGGAAAAAATATTAAAAGCAGCAAGGTAAAAGCAACAAATAACATATAAGGGAATCCCCATAAGGTTAACAGCTGATTTTTCAGCAGAAACTCTGCAAGCCACAAGAGAGTGGCAGGACATATTTAAAGCGATGAAAGGGAAAAACCTACAACCAAGATTACTCTACATAGCAAGGATCTCATTCAGATTCGATGGAGAAATTAAAACCTTTACAGATAAGCAAAAGTTAAGAGAATTCAGCACCACCAAACCAGCTTTACAACAAATGCTAAAGAAACTTCTCTAGGCAGGAAACACAAGAGAAGGAAAAGACCTACAATAACAAAACCAAAACAATTAAGAAAATGGTAATAGGAACACACATATCGATAATTACCTTAAATGTAAATGGATTAAGTGCACCAACCAAAAGACACAGACTGGCTGAACTGATACAAAAACAAGACCTTTACATACGCTGTCTACAAGAGACCCACTTCAGACTTAGGGACACATACAGACTGAAAGTGAGAGGATGGAAAAAGATATTCCATGCAAATGGAAATCAAACGAAAGCTGGAGTAGCAATTCTCATATCAGACAAAATAGACTTTAAAATAAAGACTATTATAAGAGACAAAGAAGGACACTACATGATGATCAAGGGATCAATCCAAGAAGAAGATATAACAATTGTAAATATTTACGCACCCAACATATGAGCACCTCAATACACACGGCAAATGCTGACAGACATGAAAGGGGAAATAAACAGTAACACAATAATGGTGGGGGACTTTAACACCCCAGTTTCACCAATGGACAGATCATCCAAAATGAAAATAAATAAGGAAACACAAGCTTTAAATGACACATTAAACAAGATGGACTTAATTGATATTTATAGGACATTCCATCCAAAAACAACAGAATACACTTTCTTCTCAAGTGCTCATGGAACATTCTCCAGGATTGACCATATCTTGGGTCACAAATCAAGCTTTGGTAAATTTAAGAAAACTGAAACCATATCAAGTATCTTTTCCAACCACAATGCTATGAAACTAGATATCAATTACAGGAAAAAGACTGTAAAAAACACAAACACATGGAGGCTAAACAATATGCTACTAGGTAACAAAGAGATCACTGAAAAAATCAAAGAGGAATTTAAAAATACCTAGAAAAAAATGACAATGAAAACACGATGACCCAAAGACTATGGGATGCAGCAAAAGCAGTTCTAAGACAGAAGTTTTTAGCAATACAATCCTACCTCAGGAAACAAGAAAAATCTCAACTAAACAACCTAACCTTACACCTAAAGCAATTAGAGAAAGAAGAACAAAAAACTCCGAAGTTAGCAGAAGGAAGGAAATCATAAAGATCAGATCAGAAATAAATGAAAAAGAAATGAAGGAAAAAATAGCAGAGATCAATAAAACTAAAAGCTTGTTCTCTGAGAAAATAAACAAAATTAATAAACCATTAGCCAGACTCATCAAGGATAAAAGGGAGAAGACTCAAATTAACACAATTAGAAATGAAAAAGGAGAAGTAACAACAGACACTGCAGAAATACAAAGGATCATGAGAGATTACTACAAGCAACTATATGCCAATAACATGGACAGCCTGGAAGAAATGGACAAATTCTTAGAGAAGAACAACTTTCCGAGACTGAACCAGGAAGAAATAGAAAATATGAACAGACCAATCACAAGCACTGAAATTGAAACTGTGATTAAAAATCTTCCAACAAACAAAAGCCCAGGACCAGATGGCTTCACAGGAGAATTCTATCAAACATTTAAAGAAGAGCTAACACCTATCCTTCTCAAACTCTTTCAAAATAGAGCAGAGGAAGGAACACTCCCAAACTCTTCTACGAGGCCACCATCACCCTGATACCAAAACCAAAAAAAGATGTCACAAAAAAAGAAAATTACAGACCAATATCTCTGATGAACATAGATGCAAAAATCCTCAACAAAATACTAGCAAACTGGATCCAACAGCACATTAAAAGGATCATACACCAGGATCAAGTGGGGTTATTCCGAGGAATGCAAGGATTCTTCAATATATGCAAATCAATCAATGTGATACACCAAATTGAAGGAGAAAAACCATACGATCATCTTAATAGATGCATAAAAAGCTTTTGACAAAATTCAACATCCATTTATATAAAAACTCTCCAAAAATTAGGCATAGGGGGAACCTACCTCAACATAATAAAGGCCATATATGACAAACACACAGTCAGCATTGTTCTCAATTGTGAAAAACTGAAACCATTTTCTCTAAGCTCAGGAACAAGACAAGGCTGCCCACTCTCACCACTCTTATTCAACATAGTTCAGGAAGTTTTAGCCACAGCAATCAGAGAAGAAAAAGAAATAAAAGGAATCCAAATCGGAAAAGAAGAAGTAAAACTGTCACTGTTTGCAGATGACAGGATACTATGTATAGAGAATCCTAAAGATGCTACCAGAAAACTACTAGAGCTAATCAATGAATTTGGTAGAGTAACAGGATACAAAATTAATGCACAGAAATCTCTGGCATTCCTATACACTAATGATGAAAAATCTGAAAGAGAAATTAAGAAAACACTCCCATTTACCATTGCAACAAAAAGAATAAAATACCTGGTCATAAACCTACCTAAGGAGGCAAAAGACTGGTACACAGAAAACTATAAGATAATGATGAAAGAAATCAAAGATGACACAAACAGATGGAGAGATATATCATATTCTTGGATGGGAAGAATCAACATTGTGAAAATGACTATACTACCCAAAGCAATCTACAGATTCAATGAAATCTCTGTCAAACTACCAATGGCATTTTCCACAGAACTAGAACAAAAACTTTCCAATTTGTATGGAAACACAAAAGACCCCGAAAAGCCAAAGCAATCTTGAGAAAGAAAAGCGGAGCTGGAGAAATCAGGCTCCCTGACTTCAGACTACACAACAAAGCTACAGTAATCAAGACAGTATGGTACTGGCACAAAAACAGAAAGATAGATCAATGGAACAGGATAGAAAGCCCACAAACCCACACACATATGGTCACCTTATTTTTTTTTATTATTATTTTTTTTTACTATACATGCCTATATTTTATTTTATTTTATTTTTTATTTATTTATTTATTTTTAAACATCTTTATTGGGGTATAATTGCTTTACAATGGTGTGTTAGTTTCTGCTTTATAACAAAGTGAATCAGCTATACATATACATATGTTCCCATATGTCTTCCCTCTTGCATCTCCCTCCCTCCCACTCTCCCCATCCCACACTTCCAGGCTGTCACAAAGCACCGAGCTAATATCCCTGTGCCTTGCGGCTGCTTCCCCCCAGCTATCTACCTTACTACGTTTGTTAGTGTGTATATGTCCATGACTCTCTCTCGCCCTGTCAAAACTCACCCTTCCCCCTCCCCATATCCTCAAGTCCGTTCTCCAGTAGGTCTGCGTCTTTATTCCTATCTTACCCCTAGGTTCTTCATGACATTTTTTTCCCTTAAATTCCATATATATGTGTTAGCATACGGTATTTGTCTTTTTCTTTCTGACTTACTTCACTCTGTATGACAGACTCTAGGTCTATCCATCTCATTACAAATAGCTCAATTTCATTTCTTTTTAAGGCTGAGTAATATTCCATTGTGTATATGTGCCACATCTTCTTTATCCATTCATCCGATGATGGGCGCTTAGGTTGTTTCCATGTCCTGGCTATTGTAAATAGAGCTGCAATGAACATTTTGGTACATGACTCTTTTTGAATTTTGGTTTTCTCAGGGTATATGCCAAGTAGTGGGATTGCTGGGTCATATGGTAATTCTATTTGTAGTTTTTTAAGGAACCTCCATACTGTTCTCCACAGTGGCTGAACCAATTCACATTCCCACCAGCAGTGCAAGAGTGTCCCCTTTTCTCCACACCCTCTCCAGCATTTATTGTTTCTAGATTTTTTGATGATGGCCATTCTGACTGGTGTGAGATGATATCTCATTGTAGTTTTGATTTGCATTTCTCTAATGATTAATGATGTTGAGCATTCTTTCATGTGTTTGTTGGCATTCTGTATATCTTCTTTGGAGAAATGTCTATTTAGGTCTTCTGCCCATTTTTGGATGGGGTTGTTTGTTTTTTTGTTATTGAGCTGCATGAGCTGCTTGTAAATTTTGGAGATTAATCCTTTGTCAGTTGCTTCATTTGCAAATGTTTTCTCCCATTCTGAGGGTTGTCTTTTGGTCTTGGTTATGGTTTCCTTTGCTGTGCAAAAGCTTTAAAGTTTCATTAGGCCCCATTTGTTTATTTTTGTTTTTATTTCCATTACTCTAGGAGGGGTCACCTTATTTTTGATAAAGGAGGCAAGAACATACAATGGAGAAAAGATGGCCTCTTCAATAAATGGTGCTGGGAAAACTGGGCAGCTACATGTAAAAGAATGAAATTAGAACACTCCCTAACACCATACACAAAAATAAACTCAAAATGGATTAAAGACCTAAATGTAAGGCCAGACACTATAAAACTCTTAGAGGAAAACATAGGCAGAACACTCTATGACATAAATCACAGCAAGATCCTTTTTGATCCACCTCCTAGAGAAAGGGAAATAAAAACAAAAATAAACAAATGGGACCTAATGAAACTTAAAAGCTTTTGCAAAGCAAAGGAAACCATAAACAAGACGAAAAGACAACTCAGAATGGGAGAAAGTATTTGCAAATTAAGCAACTGACAAAGGATTAATCTCCAAAATATACAAGCAGCTCATGCAGCTCAATATCAAAAAAAAAAAACCCAATCCAAAAATGGGCAGAAGACCTAAATAGACATTTCTCCAAAGAAGATATACAGGTTGCCAACAAACACATGAAAAGATGGTCAACATCACTAATCATTAGAGAAATGCAAATCAAAACTACAATGAGGTATCACCTCACACCAGTCAGAATGGCCATCATTAAAAAATCTGCAAACAATAAATGCTGGAGAGAGTATGGAGAAAGGGGAGCCATATTGCACTGTTGGTGGGAATGTAAATTGATACAGCCACTATGGAGAACAATATGGAGGTTCCTCAAAAAACTAAAAATAGAACTACTATTCAACCCAGCAATCCCACTACTGGGCATATACTCTGAGAAAACCATAAGTCAAAAAGAGTCATGTACCACAATGTTCATTGCAGCACTATTTACAATAGCCAGGACATGGAAGCAACCTAAGTGTTCATCGACAGATGAATGGATAAAGAAGATGTGGCACATATATACAATTGAATATTACTCAGCCATAAAAGGAAACAAAATTGAATTATTTGTGGTGAGGTGGATGGACCTAGAGTCTGTCATACAGAGCGAAGTAAGTCAGAAAGCGAAAAACAAATACCGTATGCTAACACATATATATGGAGTCTAAAAAAAAAAAAACGTCCTGATGAACCTAGGGGCAGGACAGGAATAAAGACGCAGACGTAGAGAATGGACTTGAGGACACAGGAAGGGGGAAAGGAAGCTAGGACGAAGTGAGAGAGTAGCATTTAGATACATACAC
This sequence comes from Phocoena sinus, assembly GCF_008692025.1. Lineage (NCBI taxonomy): Eukaryota > Metazoa > Chordata > Mammalia > Artiodactyla > Phocoenidae > Phocoena > Phocoena sinus. The sequence continues at coordinate 56,957,964 of NC_045771.1, forward strand.
TACCAAATGTAAAATAGCTAGCTAGTGGGAAGCAGCTGCATAGCACAGGGAGATTACATCGTGCTTTGTGCCACCTAGAGGGGTGGGACAGGAGGGTGGGAGGTAGACAGAAGAGGGAGGAGATATGGGGATATATGTTTATGTATAGCTGATTCAGTTTGTTATATAGCAGAAACAAACACAACACTGTATAGCAATTATACTCCAATAAAGATGTTTAAAAAAATTGATATATGGTTACCAAGCTCCAGGAGACCTTATCAGAAGACCTGTTGAAATACATTTCCAGTCGGTTTACTACTTTTCTCTTCTGCTATCTTAGTAACTGACTCCTACTCCATGCCAGGAACAACCAGCTAGGCCTAGGTGTTGCCAACTGGCCTGTTACTCATAGCTAGGTCTTGGTTTTCACCTGTTGAACATAAACACTGTCATAGAACAGCAACATCAGACAAGGCCACTTTCTGACCATAAAGGATCAAGACAGTGACTGGGAAATTATGCCTCAACACAGACGAAACATGAATATTGTCCAGGCCACAAATTACCAATCATCCCGCTTCCCAGCTAAGCAACTGCTGCTTCTTTGGCAATTACAGCTTTATTCTCACTCTAGTCTGTCCTTCCTATAGAGAAGATCTATTGAGATACCTAATCATAGAATTATCCCTGCACCTCCGACAGCAGCCAATGTAGAATGAACTCCAACTTCGCCAGAGCCTCCCCTAAATCACCCAATCAAGACCGAAATCTATAACAGTTTCTTTCTAATGCCCTCTTACTGAGATGCCCTTTGGTCTCCCCAGAGTGAGTGCGAGCCCTTGCTGTAACAAGTAATAAACCCAACTTACAACTACTGTGTTCCCAGTGGCCTTTGGCTAGAGAGTGTTGACACAATGTCAAAAAAGAAAAAAAAAAGGTGTTCTTCACAAACATATACACACACCCCAGATTTATGTTTTCATTTTTGCTTGGGAGGTCAGACACGAGTCCACAGTCACAGACCCTATTGCTATTATCCTTGCTAAGGATCCTGGATGGCCCACTGGCTTTCCTATCAGCCTCCTCTCCCCACTGCATGGGTGCAGCTATGTTCATGCTGGTCCAAGCACTATTGCTGTAAATTGGGGCAGAGTCTACACTATACTGGCCTCATGTCCCTCAGCACGAGTCTTGTGTTTGTGCTGCTGACACTGAATCCAATGGCGTTTGAAATGGCATAAGGAAACTACTTTGCTTGTGGCGACTGTGGTGTCTGGCTTTAGGAGAGCAATTCTTTTCTCGAGTCATGGGCAAGACTGGCTCATGAGCTGAGGCCAGGGGTGGGATAGAGATAAAAGCTTTTCTCTCCTCTGCAGAACCCAGTTAGAACCAGACTCACTGAACCAGACCCAGCATTACAAATACTGTATTCATATGTAGCTTGATATATTCATTTAGTTTCAGGGAACATCAGGGTTTTCTTGGCCCTGGATTCTATTTGCACTTAAAGCCTATGATTTTTTTTCTTTTTTTTTGGCTACCGTTTACATACTAACTGTTGCCTCTTACATTGTAATGGTCTTTCTCTTTCCATTTAATTCAATAAATACTTATTTAGCATCCACCATAGAGCTGTGGAGAATACAAAAATGAATCAAATACAGCTCTGATCTTAAGAAGTATATAAGCTAGAAGGTATCAGGCATGTACATAAGTTACTGGGCATCACTCTTTTAGTCAACAAATATTTCTCAAGCACCTCCTCAATGCCAGGCACTGTACTATAAGTTACATGCTGATAAATGCTGCGAGTCTACGTGCTGCAATGATGGTGTTCAAAGGATAATAATCTATTTAATAAGCACCTATGACGTGCAAGTACTGAAGCAAGAACTTTTACCTGAATATATCCCTTGACTCTCAGAAGAACCGTTTGAGACTGATATTGTTATCACTCTGTCTTGCAGGTGAGATAGCTGTGGTCGTGATACAACTTGCTAAGATCCCAGGGCTAGTTAAGTACTGGATCCAGGAGTCAGACCCAGACGGTCTGCCTTTGGATCTGTGCCCTTCACAAATACTTACAACTTGTGTTTTGTTATTCTTTTGGTCTACAGTTTTTTAGGATGCTGCTGATCCCTGAGAACTTCTGCTTTGGGGAAGTTTAGAAAAATTATAACGCAACCAGACATTTTAGAAGGCGTCTGAACTTTTTCCTGCTTCTGCTTCACATGTGAGCACGTGGGAATACATAGGCACCAAAACAGAGCCTCGAGTCTGAGGCTATGACTGTACCGCCGTTGTTCTATGTATTCTGTACAGTCTTGGGAGGTTATTTTTAATGCAGCGTGCCAGAGTGGCATGTTGCAAGATCCATAGTAACCGGCTAACAGTAACAGCACGGCCTGCCAAGTAGAAGGTCTGTAAATCAGTCATAAACACGGTTACAAAATCCGGCCGGCGTCGTGTTCATGAGGGAGTGTCCACGGAGGAGGAACGATTCCCGCACAGTTTCGTGGGATCGCCTCGAAATCCCAGGGGAGCAAAAGGCTCCTGTGGCAAGCTTTTTTTTTTTTTTTTTTAAGGGGAAAAAAGTGAGAAAGAGGCTTCCTGTAACTTTATTCTAACAGGGAACTCTTCCCCATGTGTTCAGGTAGCTCCGAGAAGCTAAGGAAAAGATGCTCAGAGAAACAGATGTTTCAGATACCAAGTGCTCTCCTTTCTCACGTTTTAAATATTTTTGGAATCATTCCTTTTCCACTACCACAGCCCACGTTCAGGCCTTCATAACTCAAGGCACTGAGAAGCCTCAGTGCTTTTATCTCTCCTCCCCCAAGTCTACTGAATTCACAGCGGTGAAAATCGCCCCAGGCACGATTTTGGACCTTGTACCCTTTGAGTGAGAAGTTTACAAGGAGCTCCCAAGTGCTACCAGACCAAATAAAAGCCACACTTAGAAACACTTGGGGCTTTTTCCTATGATAGACTGACAGCAAATCCTGTGAGAGAACAAGACGCTTTACTTGGGGTTGGAGAAGCATGAGATTTTAGGATAAGGGCTTTCCTAACAGGCAATGGGTACATCATCAAGGAATACTAACAAGCAGTGTGTTACCTTTGAAACGTCAGAGAACTCACCTTTACATATTTGGCTCCCTGCTGTTACAGAAAATCTGGGCACGGGGAGCAGGCCATTCATTACCAACACAGGGTATTACACAAGTATAAAATACACCACAGGCCGGAAACTGGAGCATCGATAACTTGATAAGCCTCAATAAAAGATTTAATCTGTGCCTGCAGCAGTGGATTTCAGGGCGCTTCTCCAATCATCTAGGACGAGTCACATCATACCTACTCTTTTCACTTGACTTTGCAAGTAGTCGGTTCCCTCCTTGCTCACAAATCACCTGTTTACAAATCACTGTCCTCTTGGAGAGGGAGGTGTTGGGTCGGGGTAGGAGAGGACTGAAGGAAACTGAAAGCAAAACTTTTTGAGCAATGCCACCTGAAGAGCAATTAAATGAGATAAAATCCTTCTGCCTATATAACCTAAGTTATTGGGAAGATATGATTTAGCTTCTAACGTTACAGAAACAATCGGTACTGGTAAAACGAGGTGTGGCTGTGTAACCGGAAAAGCTAGAGATAAGCTGAAGCAGAAAGCTCTTTCCAAGGTGCCTGCTCAGGACACCTACCTTGGCTGGGAATTCCCCACTTCAGATTTTCCCCCGGAATGAGATTCTTGTTGAACAGAAGGGAGTTATGAAACTGATTTTTCTCTGTTTACTGTGAAGGTTTTAATTTCAGGGACTTTGATACTTTGGGCACTTTCTTTTCTTCTTTTTTTCCATCATGATGATACATCACATAAAATTTATCTTTTTCACCATTTTTAAAGTATACAATTCAGTGGCATTAAATACATTCACAATTTTGTGCAACCATCACCACCATTCATTTCCAAAATTTTTTCATCTTCCCAAACAGAAACTCTGTGTCCATCAAACAACAATTCCTCGTTTCCACTCCTCCCAGCCCCTGGTAACGTTTATTCTGCTTTCTGTCTCTATGAATTGGCCTATTCTAGGTACCTCATATAAGTGGAATCATGCAGTGTTTGTCCCTTTGTGTCTGCCTTATTTTCTCAGCACAATGTCTTCAACGTTCATCCCATGTTTTGACATCTATCAGAGTTTCATTCCTTTCTAAGGCTGAATAATATTCCATTGCATGTGTAAACCACATTTTGATTATCCATTCATTGTTAATGGAGATTTGAGTTGTTTCTACCATTTGGCTATCATGAATAATGCTGCCACGAACATCAGTGTACAAGTATCTGAGTCCTTGCTTTAGATTCCTCTGGGTACATACTTAGAAGTGAAATTGTTGGATCAAATGGCAATTCTATGCTAAACTTTTCAAGGAAGTTTGGGCACTTTTAAAGAGAGTATAAAGCACAGAGGCAAACCCAAGTGAGAAGTGTCAATTGGATTTAGGAAAAAAAGAAAAGTGATTGGTGACCCGGATGTGAGCAGTTTGGGTGGAGGTGGGGAGACCGAAGCCAGATTGGAGTGGGTTGGCATGTGAATGGGAGGTAAGCCAAGATGGCCATTTGCTCAACTCTTGTGAGAATTTGGACTCACAAGAGCTGAAAAAATGGGAGAAAGTTAAGGTGATAGTTGGAGGAACAAAGTTGAGAATAGACTTTTTAAAGTAGGAGGATCTTGAGCATTTTGAGGGCTCGTGGGTGATAGGAGCCAGTGTGGTGATAATCAGCAGAGGTCTCTGAGAAGGCAGGAGAGGGCAGCGGTGGGAGTTGCCTCAGCCCGCACTGAGGATCTATTTCTGTGTAATGAGAGAGAGAACACAGGACAGCTTCCAGTGCAACTAAGTTTAGTCTTTCAAAGATATTTTTTGATTTTGGCATTGAGGGTGAAGACAAAGTGAAACACTACCTGGCTTTTACTATGAATGGTATAGTAGAGGAGGGAAGGCTTGAACCCCCAAACCAAAAATAGGGCAGAAAATGTTAATGTCACAGGGAAAGATAGAGAGATGGTACTATGACTTTCAGCGGAGGAAGAAAGTACTTCCAGTCACGGAGGAAGACCAATAATAAGGGAAGCCTCCACTATAGCGTAAACTATTTGGGATGGGATTTGAGATCTGGATAGGCATTGACAGCTAGTAGCAAAGTGAGGCAAAGGTCGTGTTTCCCAAACTGTTCTACATGATACTTAGATATTCTATAGGAAATGAGTGTGGTGGTCAAATTAATTAAAAAAGTGCTACAGATAGGAAAACCATACTGTATGACCTGAGACATTTTTAAAACTAAAAGAGACGATATTAATTCTGCTGGGGCAACAGGTGTGTATTGGAACTGTCCCAGGCAAACTAGGATAAGTGGTTACCCTCATTCAATACCATAATCCCCTTCTGGAGATTTAAATGAACATTTAGGATTTTAAAAGGCTCTGAGAAGTACTCTAGTAAAGAAATTTGTTTTATACTGGTTACTCTAGCATTTCCCAAATTTATTTTACCATGAAACCCTGACACTGTTTTTTTTCCCCTCAGAGGAGCACATTTTAGCACCTAATAAGTGCTTCCAAAGCAGAAAAGTGAAAGATGTGGAAGTTGGGAGGATTTGGTCAGGCATACAGAGAGCAGTTGAAGATGAAATTAGAAGGGTGAATTGAGTCACATCCTAGAGGACTTTGAGGGCCAGAGTTCGAACTTGTACTTGATGATGAAAGTGATAAAAGTCATTTCTCACAGTAGCACACAGAATATGTACCTATAACTTGAAAAACATTTCAAAGAATCATGACTTTCAGAAGGGTAAAATGGTGTACTTTTCTTGCTTTCCTATTTCTGTTCCTTCCTTAATCTCTAACATTAGGGGAGATGAAAAACTCCACTATAAGGACTTTCCTCAGTTCGTGAGATATTAAACTCATGAGTTGTTAAACTCCTATCTGAACTCAAATTTTCTTCTCTCACTCTAGTTTCCTTTGTGAGGTCTAAAGTATAAAGAGATGGAAGAATGCTGGGTTTTGAAAAGGAAAGTCATCTCAATTCTGTTTGCTACTGTGGGTGCTATACTCCAAGATATAGATTTGAATACAAAGAGTTTGCCTGGCTAGAGTGGCGTAGTAAGAAAACAAACATCAGTGATTATCATTACTTGACCACAGTCAGACTTCTTAACCAGGGGTCACATATCTGGCAACCTGATTGATCGGACAAGACGGAGAAGAAGCAGGAATAGTTCAAAATAAACTCCTCGAGAGGCTACAGCCTACAGCACAAACTCTACACATATTAGGAGCCACAGACAATTCTCAGAAACTCCCCTCACTCATTTGCACACACTTCCAGTAAATTTAGTAATCCAGATTTCTAGCACACAGTAAATTTAACAGCAAATTAAAAGGGAAGGAAAAATTAACAGGGGTCAGTACATTTAAGTGAAAAGGGGAAGTGTAATACTATAAAAATTCAATAAAAGGACTAACATGGTGTAAAGTTCTGAAGGCATTTTAGAGGTAAAAACTCAACTCAAATCTCAACTGTGCCTCTGAGGATACCATTGGGTTATACTATAGAATAATGCTTACTTATAAGGATTATTTTGATTCATCAAAGGATGTTTAAGAATGTTCCATTATCCTGTTTAAGACGGTAAGAAAGCATTTAAGACATTTTAGAAATATTTCAATCCAAAATGTTGTGATTTTACAAGTTTGGTCAATAAAGTTATCTGTTATCTGGGGGAGTCACTGTGTAAATCTGATATTCCTCCAGGTGCTGCTTCCTTGAGAAAGAAGTTCATTGCCAATTTTTTTCCCAACCATATTTCAACATCAATTATTAATCCTGTAGGTTGAAAGACGATCAACATGGCAACAAAATGTTTTGAAAACAGCCTCTTGTGATTTGAAGATTAAAGAAATCATTAAATTAAATTACTCCACAGTCAAATGTTATGACTGTTTCAAGTTGGCCAGCCAGTGGCACTCTGTAAAGGAACACTGACTGAATTATGTCATAAAATACAGCAGCTAAACTCTATCTTATCACTAAAAAGCTACTTGTGGTTCTTATATGGGGCTACTGGCTGTTCAGGGTGGCCAAGGACTATGCTGTGTGTAAAGAAGCAGCTGTGGGCATTGTAACAGCTGCCCTCCAGGAAGGAGAGAGCCAAGGGTGCAGTCTACAGGGACGTATTTTTTCTCCTTAATATTTGATTTTGGAGTGTTTTTGCCTACTACAAAGACACTTGGCAATTTTTAACCTCATCAAAAAGTGGGGGGGAAAAATAGATAAAGGTGCCCTTAAAGGTGAACATGAGTAGAGTTCAGAAGCTCTGAAAAATTACCATGATTTAATGCTAAGTTTGCCACTGTTGAAAATAATAAAGTATAGTTTACAGTATATGGCTATCGTCCTTATTTCTTGGCAGACGATAGCATTGCCACTTTTCATTCCAAATTGAGCTAGACAGCTGAAGATTAAATCACTATGAGAAAAGTACATTTCCTCTCAGATAAAGTGAACATGCTAAGATTTATCAGTCTCTCGTCTCATAATTTAATGAGGTTTGCTTTTATCCATTCTTTATCAGAAATATAGATGGATTTCTTAAAAACAAAAACAACAAAAAATAAACCTGTCTCTAATATATTAGCAAACTCTGGGAATTAAAAAAAAAACTAGCTATGAACATCTACTTTAAAAGATGTAGTACACTCTATTGACCGGTAACTTAAATAGGAAAAACAAACAAACAAGCCTTGTTGTGTGGCTTAGGGGCATTATGGCTGCCATTCCATGAGAGAGGTTGTGAAGGACACAAAATTTGTCCAGTTTGTAGAGTACGACTTTTACAAACTAATAAAATTTTATGGTTTGAAGAAATCTCCATGTGTGATCCTAGAGCAGTACTGGCATTGTCTAGGAGCCTGATAGGATTGCAAATTCATGACTCTCATCACCCCAGGACACCTGAATCTGAATCTCTAAGGGTGGTGTTCAGGAATCTGTTTTATGAAGCTCTCTTAGGTGATTCCAATGTGTACTGGAGTTTGAGATTTCTCGGACATCACAGAGTATCACTGAACCTACATGAAATGTACAGAGGGATATTCACTACCTTCCAAAGCAACCTATTTGAGAGTGGGACAGCTTTGATTTTTTTTTTTTTTTTTTTTTTGAGATGAAACTTCTGAGTATTGAGCTGATATCTGTGTCCCTGAATCTCTCTTCTGCGGTCCTAACTCTACTCATTTGGAGTCACACAAACAAGCCCAGTCTGTTTTCCTTTGTTGGGATGTGAGATGTATGAAGGTTAACAGCACAGGAGGTTAACCTGTATGAAGGTTAACAGCACAGACAGGTTCTGGGTTTGTACGCTGATTCTATCATTAATGCATGTGTGACTGCGGGCAAGTTATCTGACCTCTCTGAGCTTCAGTTTCCTTTTCTGTAAGTGGAGGGTAATATTAGTATCTCTCTTATAGGGTTGTGGTGAGGATTAATTGAGATAATGCATATACTTAGCATGGAGTGAGCACTCAATAAGTGGTAGGTGCTTATGATTATTATTCTAAGTAATGACATTAAAAAACTTTTAAGACAGCTATCATGTTCCCTCTGAGTCTTGTTTCTTTCTAAGCTAGATGGCCCCAATTCTCTTCACCATCCATGTTATGAAGTGATTTTTGGATTTCCTCACCATTCAGACGGCTTTCCTCAAAATACCCTTTAGTCTCTATGTTGATGTCCTTACCAAAGTATGGCTCTATATTCCAGATCACATCTGATGTCTGCATTGTTGAACACTACTACGGCCTCTTTATTTTAAATACTATTCTTCTGTAAGTGTAGCCAAACTTGGGTATTTTGACAGTTGTATCATCCTATGGACTCATATTGACCTTGCTTTCAACTAAAACACTGAAGTCTCTTAAAATAAACATTATTTTTTTTTTTTTTTTTTTTTTTTTTTTTGCGGTACGCGGGCCTCTCACTGTTGTGGCCTCTCCCGCCGCGGAGCACAAGCTCCGGACGCTCAGCGGCCATGGCTCACGGGACCAGCCGCCCCCCGGCACGTGGGATCTTCCCGGACCGGGGCACGAACCCGTGTCCCCTGCGTCGGCAGGCGGACTCTCAACCACTGCGCCACCAGGGAAGCCCAACATTATTTTTAATTATACAAATGATACACATTCAATAAGCAAAAATAAAAAATAATGTCACCAGTATTCATAACACAGATAAAATTTTGGTATGTACTTTCTAGATTGTAAAGGTATGTTAGGTAGTGAATTTTTTGGGAATATAGCAAGAGCATAAACTTTGAAATACTAGATAGCTGTGCAACATTTGAAAAGTTGTATGATTTCTCCTAATCCCATTCTTCACTGGTAAAATGAAAATAATAGCATCTACCTTATTAGTTGTGAGATTTAAATGAAGTATTGTTTGTAAACCACAAAACAAAAGTTCAGAAAATGGTATTCTATTATCATCATAATTAATGAATTACATATATTTTACAAAGAAATAGAATTATACCTTCTGATTTATCACTTTTTTCCAATGATATATTGTGAACATCTTTCTTTTTTTAAATTTTATTCATTTTATTTTTATTTTTGGCGGTGTTGGGTCTTCGTTGCTGTGCACGGGCTTTCTCTAGTTATGGCGAGTGGGGGCTGCTCTTGGTTGCGGTGCGTGGGCTTCTCATTGTAGAGCACAGGCTCTAGGCACGTGAGCTTCAGTAGTTGCGGTACATGGGTTCAGTAGTTGTGGCTCGCGGGCTCTAGAGCACAGGCTCAGTAGTTGTTGCGCACGGGCTTAGTTGCTCTGCGGCATGTGGGATCTTCCTGGATCAGGGCTTGAACCCGTGTCCCCTGCGTTGGCAGGCAAGTTCTTCACCACTGCGCCACCAGGGAAGCCCCATGAACAGCTTTCTATTTCAGTAAGTTTATTTTTTTCTACGTTTTATTTTGGAACTATTATAGACTCACAAATGTTGGCAAGGATGTGGAGAAAAGGGAACCCTCCTACATTGTTGGTGGGAATGTAAATTGGTGCAGTCACTGTGGAAAACAGTATGGAGGTTCCTCAAAAAATTAAAACTATAACTACCATATGATCCAGCAGTCCCACTTCTGGGTATACGTCTGAAGAAATGAAATCAGGATCTCAAAGAGATATCTGCACCCCTGTGTTCATTGCAGTATTATTCACAATAGCGAAGACATGGAAACAACCTAACTGTACAGCAATGAATAAATGGATAAGGAATCTCTGAGACGAATGAATAGATAAAGAAAATGGAATAGCATTCATCCATAAAAAAGAAGGAAATCCTACTTTTTGTGACAACATGGAAGGACCTTAAGGGCCTTATGCTAAGTGAAATAAGTCAGACAGAGAAAAACAAACATTGTATGTTTTCATTTATATGTGGAATCTAAAAGAGTCAACCTCACAGAAATAGAGAATAGAATGGTGGTTGTGGGAAAATGTTGGTCAAAGAGTACAAACTTCCAGTTACAGATGAATTAAGTTCTGAGGATCTAACGTACACCATGGTGACTACAGTTAATACCATAATATATATTTGAAAGTTGTTGACAGTAAATCTTAAATGTTATCACCACAAAAAAGAAAAAAAATGGTCATTATATGAGGTGACAGATGTTAACTAATTAATGAGGTAATAATTTCATAATTGTATCAAGTCATCTATTTGCACACCTTAATTATGCATTATATGTCAATAATATTTCAATAAAGCTGGAAAAAATAAATGCTATGATTAATGCTCCAGTAGCTACACACTTATGTGCATCCTTAATTATTTAATTAAGAAAATTTCTGAAAGTGTAATTATTAGGATGAAAGGTCTGCATGGTTTTATGATTTCCAATACATATTGCCAAATTGTTGCAGGACTTAACAATTCACACTTTGACATGAAGCATATAAGAATGCCTATTTCTTTTTTTTTTTTTGTCTTTCACATAGGCATATATGTAAATATAAGCATTAAAATACAATATGAAGTTAAATTATTTTTTTATTATTATGAGGAATCTTATCCATACCGCTTTTCTCCCACCATGTCTTGTAGAAACTTTATTTTTTTTCTTATTAGTCATCCATTTTATACACATCAGTGTATACATGTCAATCCCAATCGCCCAATTCAGCACACCACCACCACCACGCCCGCCACTTTCCCCCCTTGGTGTCCATATGTTTGTTCTCTACATCTGTGTTTCAATTTCTGCCCTGAAAACCGGTTCATCTGTACCATTTTTCTAGGTTCCACATACATGCATTAATATACAATGTTTGTTTTGCTCTTTCTAACTTCATTCTGTATGACAGTCTCTAGATCCATCCACGTCTCTACAAATGACCCAATTTCGTTCCTTTTTGTGGCTGAGTAATATTCCATTGTATATATGTACCACATCTTCTTTATCCATGCGTCTGTCGATGGGCATTTAGGTTGCTTCCATGACCTGGCTATCGTAAATAGTGCTGCAATGAACATTGGGGTGCATGTGTCTTTCTGAATTATGGTTTTCTCAAGAATGCCTATTTCTTCAAATCCTTGTCAGCATTGAGAATTACCATTCTTCCTACCTTTATCAATTTGGTAGATTGAGGGATTACTGTTTTAATTTAAATTTCTTTGAATAATAATGAGGATAAACCATTTTGTTTATGAATCATTTATATTTCTTCTTTGTATGGTGTCAGTTCAGGCCAGTTAAAGCCTGACTCTTTAAAATACACACACACACACACACACACACACACACACACTGCTCCATGCCTCTCCCATCCTGTATTTGTACACAGTGGTTTGTTTGTTTGTTTGTTTAATGGGTCAGAGTGCAGGAACTTACATTTTCCCCTTTGTAATCATCTTGTTAAATTCAATCAAAAGTTTCAGCCTTTTGGATCCTGATTCTCACATCCTGTGTTTGCTGTCCTTTCTGGTTTAACTGCAAATCTGATAAATTTGCAGAATATCTTTTAATTCTCATCTTTCTAAAAAGTTTTAGCAGGACAGGGCTCTGCCCAGATCCTGTGTGCTCCCTTGGGGACTTGCCCTGTCCTGACATCAATTGGTTAATTACATGGGTTTACAAGACTACCACCCAGTAGACAGAGCTGCCACCACCACCATGGATGATGTTGGAATCCTGAGTGTTCAACTGTTCTCTCAGCCTTATGGCTGATCACTGCAACTGTGTGTTGAGGTCCACTGAAGCAAGAGGATTACAAAGTTTCGATTTCTCCTTTGGCTATACACTTCTAAGAAGTTTGTGATAGTATCTCACTCATGTCTTTACGTGTCTCTGGATCCCTCCCCTAGTTTCATGTGCATAGTAGTCATTCAATGAAAGTATATAAAATTGAATATAAACTTTCCTGGCTGCTTTGCCCACAGGGACAAATAATTCACCTCCTCTTCCCCCCACGCTTAGGCCTATCAATCCTACATCAAAGTAGCAATATATATACAGTAAAACTTCCATTAACTGGATTCCAACAGAAGAAAACTCATGTTATATACTCTATTGCTGAAAAAGGAGAGAAACTGAAAATCTACATTTTTTTTTTTTTTGCAGTACGCGGGGCTCTCACTGTTGTGGCCTCTCCCGTTGCGGAGCACAGGCTCTGGACGCGCAGGCGCAGTGGCCATGGCTCACGGGCCCAGCCGCTCTGCGGCATGTGGGATCTTCCCGGACTGGGGCACGAACCCGTGTCCCCTGCAACGGCGGACAGAGTCTCAACCACTGCGCCACCAGGGAAGCCTGAAAATCTACATTTTTTAAGGAGTAATTTCTTCTCTGTTTTCTGCAATTATGGATTTATAGTAAGAATTTATTACTGAAAGGTGAACCTGAGGCACTGTCAGTTTCTAGGTCATATAATAAAGATTAAATTATACCAATACACTGTAAAAAATATTTTCAAGGAGGCTTAAAACTTAAAAATATATGTCTGGTTATTCAAAGCACAGAGTCTCAAACATTCTAGTTTATGGAGGTTTACTCTGTTCTTTTTTCTCTGAAGTCCAGCTTCATTGCAGTTTCAGAACATGAGAATTTTGAATATTAGTTATTTGCCTAAGTCTAATATCTGTATTTCTTGCTTAAGCACTTTACAAACTGTCTCACTGAATCCTCACAAGAAAGAAATGCACAGAACCTTTTCAGAGGAAAAGAATTTACATGGACTTCTAATGCTGAGGTTAATTATTTTTAATTTTATACTTATATAATATGTACAGTGGTAAAACCAGATTTAAACTTATAATACTTAGAGCTCTTACTAAAATTAAAAAGGCAAATTTAGGAATCTAATACAAATAAAACTGTAAAACAATGTAATTCAGATGAACAACATAAGCTTGATGTGATGGATGGTCTTGTTTGAACTTTGGGTTAGATATGTAAAAAAATATCTATATTAACTTGATTCTTTTGATTTTGAGCACTATAAACCATGGTTTGAATCATTATCACTAGTTTTCCCCTTAATCAATGATGTTGTGTTACCATTGACCCAATCATTTGAATAATGCATCCCAAAAATAATACTAAAAAGTTAAAAAAGTTATTTTATAACAAATCCTTAACTGTGGGTTTGCCATCACTCTTATTGCCAACACGATACAAGGTGGTAGGTATAAACCAGGACCCATGGTATACCCACTCTTTTAAATGTGGTCCTGACTGCTGTGGGTCAGTTTTTCGAGTCTGGTTTCCTCTTTATTACCATACACTGGGTGATGGCTGGGTTTTCCCATTACTTCTCTATATTTAAATGACATTGAACCTCTAATTTGTGCTATTAGCCTCAAAGCCTTTCGGCTTTTCATGTGGTGAGAATGAGATTGTAAACATGAACAGAGCATGGGCACTAATATTATCTGGGGGTGGCTAGTTATCTAGATAATCTCATCAAATATTTATATTACACTTTAAAAGTTTTCATTGAAGTGAAAATTCCAAATTAAAAATTTCTAAGCAAACTTTACAGGGGTTTATCTTTTAAGAAACAATTTAACAGATTTATTAAGAAGTACAATTCATATATCATACAATTCACCAGTTTAAAATATAAAACTCAATGGTTTTAGTATATTCACAGATACGTGCAACCATCACCACAGTCAATTTTAGAACATTTTAATCACCTCAGAAAGAAACCCTGTACCCTTTAGTTATCACCATTCCATTCCTGCATCTTCCCCTTTTCCCCTCCACCAGCTCTAAGCATTACTTTCTGTCTCTAAAGCCTTCCCTGTTCTAGACTTTCATATGAACAGAATCATACAACACGTGGTCTTTTGTGACTAGCTTTTTTCACCTAGTATAACGTTTTCAAGATTCATCCATTTTGTAGCATGTATCAGTACTCATTCCCTTTCGTGGTTACATAATATTCCATTGTATGGCTAGTCCACATTTTGTTTATCCATTCACCAGCTGATGAACATCTGAGTTGTTTCCACTTTTTGGCTATTATGAATAATGCTGCTATAAACATTCTTGTATAAGTTTCTGTGTGGACATATGCTTCATTTCTCTTAGGTATATTCCTAGGAGTAGAATTACTAGGTTAAATGGTAACTCTGTATTTAATTGTTTGAAGAAATGGCATAATATTTTCCAAAGTGCTGCATCATTTTACATCACCACCAGCAGTGTATGAAGGCTCCCATTTCTCCATGCCCTTGCTAACTCTTGTTATTATCTGGCTTTCTGATCTTAGTCATGTTAGTGGGTGTTAAGGGGAATCTCATTGTGGTTCTAATTCTCACCTAAACTGTATTCAGTGATAATTTTTGTTTCATCATTTCTTGATCTTTTTTAAAAAAATGGAAATCATGCCTTTGTTTTTTGTATGAACACTTAAAATTTATTTATTTTAAAGTCTTCATCAGACTCTCATAAATTATTTTCATCTGGAGTAAATTGATAGTCTAATTATTTAGTATTTCTTAGTATATTTCCCCAAACATTTTGTAATTTCAGTGTGAAGGCTCATTTTCAGTTGGAGTGGTATTTTATTACCTCCACATTGTGCTCATGTCTTCCTATCCAACAGTTCGGTGGTAGTTTCACCTGGCTCACCATGTACCTCTACCCTGAACAAAATTTATAATGGCATTTTGAGGACTCACCCTAAAAGGCGATACTGGGGATATTGCACATTCAGTTAGTGAGCCAGCCAAAGACTTCATTGAAAGTCTGTAGACTTTCACCTTGTTAAAGGCATAGCCCTAGTTGTTGGTCAGTAACAGTTTTTTCCAGTCCTCTTTCACAGGTCACAGGTCATATGGTCGGAGGGGCTGATAATTCAGAGGATTAAGAATAGAGCTGGAAGTGGGGAGAGAGCCCAACTTACTCTTAACTTTAAATACTGAAAATGTCATATGTCTACCAACTGCAGCTCTACTCAGAACTTTATGTTTTCGGTCTATAATGGTGTTTATTTTTATACCTATTTTTTCCTATTTTACTTTCCCTTTTTTTATGTGGTTGGAACAGAGGGACTGTATTAAAGCGTGGACTCCCTGTATCATCTTGACTAGAAGTCTTCCTTTACTTAAGGAAGGAAAGCTGGAGGCTGGGATAATCTTGTAGCAGAAGCTAACAGTTCTCCAGGTAAGGAAAGAGAGTGAATATTTTACTTTTGCTTTCACAGCATTTTCTCTCATTAGGTGAGAACTTTCCTTTGGAAACTCCCCTCCCCTCTCACATCAGTCAGTATCGTTTGGGGTTTGGCTCATCCTACCCCCATAGCATCAGTATGTGACTCAGAGCCTAGGCCACAGTAACTGGTTCAGGAATGAGTAAATAATCCAAGTTGTCCAATGAGATCCCTCCCTGTTATTTTTCTGTCAGGAAAGAGATCTACTCTTCTTATCTCTGGTTCCTAGAATCGTCACTTATTAAATGGGGGTGAATAATAATACCTGTTTCACAGAGCGTCAGGGACTAGTCAGGCGAATCAATCATTAAGCACAGAGCCCAGCACGTGTCGGTTAGGATCCCCATCACTGTTTTTATGAGTCCATGTAAAACTGAAAGGAGGGAGCAATCACCCTGGACTGGGCTGGTCTAGGAGGGATTCATACAAAGTGAATCCTTTAAGTTGATCTTAAAGAAAAAGTAGGGGTTTGGTGAGAGGGACAGAGAAAAAACATTCTACAGAGGTAGACGAGGACAATATGGCTGTGGGTTACAAGGAACTGTGAGGAGGAGGGTCAGGTGAAGGCTGAGGGTGCAGGCGGCAGGGAAGCACATGCGGGAAGCTCGCTGGGGCCTGAACCAAGGAGTTGGGGCTTTGTTTCACAGGTATTGGGAAACCAGGGAAGATTCTGGATTGAAAAATAATGTGACTGATATGGGATGGCTTATAAAGAAATAACTCTTCTATAGGCAGAGGGGACGTGAGCAGTCACTCCATGTGCTCCTTCACTGTAACCTCTTGACTTAAACCCCAAACAGAAAGCCAAAACACACACACAGGAAATTGTCTAGGAGCATGAAGGAAGTGAAGCAGGGAAACATTTTCCTCAACCCCGCAATGGACTCAGAGTCCATGTTTCACTATTTTGTGTATTAACCAAGTCAGCTTCCCTTTATCTCTGAGCCATGTACACCGAGTGTGTGTGTTTGTATACATACACACATATGTATTTTCAGCAGTGTATAGGTTTTTCTAAAAATACATTTTGTATATGTGATTTGTACAAAATTACACAGCAATTTTAATGACTTATGAATTTGTTTTAGTGGTTGTGTCCACATTCCTTTTACTATTCTCTCCTTAAATAGATAGATCATTGTGGGGACTCCAGCAAGATGTGGGCAAACGAAACCTAGCTTCCTTTGAAATATCTGAAGACGTGGCATCAAATGATTAGACTGGAGCCGCAATTGTTCCCTTTCAAGAAGAAATATGTTCTTAACTTTGCTACAGTTGTCACTACTCCCTCTTATTTCCCAACCCTGAGCCTGTGTGTCATTGGTGTTTATCATCACAATAGTGCTCTTGTTTTGCTTCTACTTGGTTCCATACGTTGATTTTCGTTCCCTACTTGGCCTCTATGGATATTTTAACTTGTAACTCATGGATAACACCAATTTTGATTTTTCCTGTCTGAAGTTGAATTTTTATAGGTATTTCTTCTAAATATTCTAAGACAAGCTAAAAGTAGCATTAACTACCCTAAATACTGAACAGCTGAGGCCAGGCCAACTCTTGGTTGTAATTCATGTGTACCACCTTTCTTGGCCTGGCTAATTTTTTGTGCATTCATTGACAAACAGAATCTGCCAGAAGTTGTTTTCTATTTGACGGCAGGCCCACAGATGCTGCGAAATCATGCCAACATGTGCCAAGTTGTCACCTCAGTATCCCTGTTTATCAGGGACTTCATTGTACAAATCCCTTGTCCACTGTTATGTCATATTTACTTATTCAGATAGATAAAGGCCCACGCCCAGATGAGTGAATTCTTAGGAAGGTGCTATTTTTACCCAGTTCCCTGAAAATCACGTAAGAGTGACAAATATTTCCATAGGATTAATGAATAGGTGTTTCAGTCTCCTCTGCCCTTATTAAATACTAGCTTTTTCTTTCATACTTGGAACTCTGTTGAATTTGTGGATGAGAAACATTTTCCATATATAATGAATCCAAGGACTTTTTAACCTATTTGATTTTGTTACATATATTGGTCACTCTTTTAAGGAATTGTTCCCAATCTAACCAAGAATCAGATAACCTGAAAATTTGGTACATCTTTATTTAGAATATTTTTATATTTTTGAATAATATATATATAGGATACTTCTTGATAAGATCAAGAAATGACCAAGGGAATCATGTAGCTTTAGCCATCCTTGTTTTTATCATTTGCCAAAAAATTTCTTTAGCTTCATGGAAACCACATAGAAACCAAATGACTTGGTTTTCTTTCCACTTCTCTAGGCAACAAACCAATTTTTTTTTTTTTTTCAAACCAATTTTTTAGTTTCCATGGACACCCAGTTGTGCAACAGTAGTTAGATCTGTAAAAACTGCTATCTGACTTAGAGTCTGATGATGACCTACCCATCGGCAATGATAACTCAGGCTTGGCTCTCTAAGGGACCCATATGTATGAGACTGCACGTGAACTTCTGGGACAGCGCCAAGTTACTGTCCCTGGTACTTTTCCAGTTTCCTAATTTGTGGAGGTTCATAAATCATTATGGATCTTGTCTTGATATCTGGGTAGTCAGAAAGCTCCAAAATAAGGCAGTGGGAATGGTAATCAAACAGGTCTGGTTGCAACAGATTTACTTTCCACTTGGTTAAGAAAGAGGTCTCACATTCTGATGGCTATGTTAACTCAGTTAAGAAGTGGTACTTATTTGGAATTCCTTGTGGGAAGCCCAAAATGTACTTGAAATGAGAGAAGTCACAAACTTGTTTAGTATATATGAAGGATGGCTTTGAATCTAGGCAGTAACTGAAAGTCTGCCCATTCAGGCTCAGCAGAAATATAAGAAAAGATTGAACTGAACTGTCCTGTATCATATACAAATTCTCCAGGGCCTGTTCCCTCCTAACTTAGGATAGAACAAATGATTTTTGAAAGGATCAATCTGGTTTCCAGGTTTTGAAAATGTTGATCTTTGCTTTTGCTTGCATTGTGTAAAATTCTCCATTTCCCAGTTGCCCCAAAATTAACAATTTAAAAACTGAATCTTTCAGACCATTAATCAGTGTTGGAAACGTTGAAAAAGAAAGGTTTTGAAAAAATAGTGAAAATGGTACTTAACTGGATACTTAACTTTGCCATAAATATGCAAGACCATGGTAAGCATGTAATTTGTCTTTTCTTAGTCTCTGTCTCCTTGGTTGCCAATAGTACTTCTAGCACTACTACTCAATGAAAAAATTTTAATTTCACATACTACAGAGGTCATGTCCTGAGCTTGAGAGATCTAGCTCTTCACAGGAATAAAACTTTCAAGTTCACAGGGATTTGATCTTGTATTTTCCCAAAAAAATGCCTCTAATCACTTCTGTTTCTCTCTGCACTATGGAAGTTTTCCACGAATACCATAGAAAATGGATTCCCGAGGAAAGAGAGTGGGTATTTCTCAGAGATTTTCATTTTTGATTTGAATTTTAGAGAGACAAATAGAAATGGAATTTTAAAATGTATTTTTTTTAAAAAAGGAGAGATAGTAATAGATGGTAGTTGGCTATTGGAAATCAGCAAAGTTTCATGGGTGTATAATGAACTGATGATCTGAGGTGATATATTTTGTCATTAGTAATTAGGTATAGGAGAAAGATTTAGGAGAAATGTTACAGAGAAACTTTTAGCTTTACAAACCTAGGGACTGATACATTTACATACCACAGTTCCTTGGCAGCTCCTTTATTACGTGCCAAGTTTCTCATCTCACTAAAGTACCCTGGGCAAATAAAAAGGGAAAGGCATTCCAGGTAGAAGAAACGCCATGATCAGAGATTGGGGAGTATGAGATAGCATCGTGTGTAGAGGCAGTGCGAAGAGTTTGTTTAATCCTTTTGGAGTATAAAGTACAGGAGGACACTAGATCATTCAGAGTTCAGGTGCAGATTACAGAAACCACTTTAGCAATTTTAAAAGAATTGTGAAACAGAAACCAAAGGAAGGGAGTTTCTCAAGAGGGTCAAAAGCAGCTATATTGTCAGGTAAGATCAGGGCTGAGCAGTGTCCAGTAGCTTTGACCATTAGGAGGCCTTTGAAGTCCTTAGCAAAAATTGGCCAAGAGGTGAACTGGGCCACAGTGCAGGGAATAAGGTATGAATGGCAGATGAGGAAGAGGAAGTGAGGGGAATCTGTTTTCTGGGAGCTTGGCTTTGAAGGGAAGGAAAGATTTTTCTGAAGAAAAACACAAAATGGAAGAAGGTTTTGATCTTAAGCTGTAAAAACCTTAAACAAGTTTGGATGCAGAAGGAAAGAAGTCAATGGTTAGGTAAGAATTGAAGATGCAGGAAAGAGACAGATACTAGATACTAGATGTCCTCAGATTGAGAGGAAAAAGATCTAGTCTCGAGGAGGCAGTGCTGGCCTTAGGTACGAAGAGAACTATGTGTTTCTCTTACACACGGCAGAGGGGGAAAGCATGAGTGAAGAAGCAGATGTGTTTGTAAATTGGGGAAAAGAAGGGAGTAGAAATCACACCCGATAGATTATTTTCTTGATAGAAATAATCAAGAAAATAAGAAGCAGACCATCTGCTGAGAGAGGGGAGAATGGAATGGGAGTGAAATAGGGTGGGGTAGAAAGTGTGAGGGAGAAATGGGTGGAAGAAAAGAGCCAGAAGTGATCAGAATTGCTAAGCAGGACGGACCTTGAAGAAGTGGGGAGATTTCTGAGGAAAGGCTTAAAGTAGTATCATAATTGACGTGATCTTGGGATCTTTGGTCTTTTAGAAAGTAGTGGTGGGTACTAAGAATGATATTCCTCTTTAAAATATATTTTTTTGCAGCTGTCCACCTGATGATTAGGTAAGACTTTTAAATTATCATCATCATCACCTGTTAATCATCTACTAATATGATCAATCTTTTATTTCTAAGACCATCTTGAGTGCTTTGAATAAGAATGAGACAAAATGGCACAAGTAAGAATGTTCTAAGAACTTACATTTTGAAGTACTCTTCTGTGAACTCCCTGGTGGTCCCGGGGTTAGGACTCGGCACTATCACTGCCAGAGCCCCTGGTTTGATCCCTGATCAGGGAACTAAAATCCCGCAAGCCACGAGGCATGGCCAAAAAAATAAAATAAAATTTGAAGGACTCTTCTGTGACTGAAAGTCATCAGTTTCGGTTAAACATGATTGAAGATTTGAGAAATCTGCCCAATAGATTGGGTAAGGATATGAAAAGATGCTCAAAATTATTACTCATTAGGGATATGCAAAATAAAACACAAGGTAATACTGCCATATGCCTATTAGAATATCAAAATTGAGAAGACTGAACATGCCAGGTGTTGGCAAGGACCTGGAGCAAGTGGAACTCTTATGAACTGCTCACGGAAATGAAAATGGTTCAACCACTTTGGAAAACAGTTTGGCAGTTTCTTAGAAGTATCCGCATCCACATCATATGACCAACACATCTATTTCATCCTCAGAATCGAAAACATTTGTGTGTAAGTCTTTGTACAGACTATCCAAGAGAAAAAGAAATGTATGGCTGTAAAAAGATACATGCAATGTTCACAGAAGTTTTATTTCTAATAACATTTAAAAATAGGAAACAACAAAAATGTCCATCAACAGGTGAATGGATAAATAAATTGTGGTATAGCCATACAATGGAATACTACTTGGCAATAAAAGTAAACAAACTACCGACTGCACAACAACACAGGTGAATCTCAAAATAATTATGAGTGAAAGAAGTCAGACAAAAGAGAGTACATAGTGTATTGTTCCATTCATAAAATAGTCTAAAAAAATCCAAACTAACCTATAGCATCAGAAAACAGATCAGAGGTTACCTGGAGACAGGGGTGGGGTTGGGGAAGGCAGGCAGAAGGAATTACAAAAGAGCACAAGAAAACTCTTGTGGGTGATGCATATGTTTATTATCTTGATTGTGATGATGGTTTCATAGGTACACTCATGAGTCATAAATTAGCAAATTCTACACTTTAAATAAACGCAGATAATACTTTAATAAAGCTGTTACAACAAAAGAACTAATGTGTATGTTCAAAAATTGGAGAATGATTTAATTATGTTATAGAACAGTAAATTTTTTGAATACTGTATCTTTTAAAAATCGTTTTTGGGGGCTTCCCTGGTAGCGCAGTGGTTAAGATTCCGCCTGCCAATGCAGGGGACACGGGTTTGAGCCCTGGTCCAGGAAGATACCACATGCCGCGGAGCAACTAAGTCCGTAGGCCACAACTACTGAGCCTGCACTCTAGAGCCCGTGAGCCACAACTACTGAGCTCACGTGCCACAACTACTGAAGCCTGTGCGCCTAGAGCCCATGCTCTGCAACAAGAGAGGCCACTGCAGTGAGAAGCCTGCGCACTGCAGCGAAGAGTAGCCCCCGCTTGCCGCAACTAGAGAAAGCCTGTACACAGCAACAAAGACCCAACGCAGCCAAAAATAAAATAAACAAATTAAAAAAAAAAGCTTTTGAAGAGTATTTAATATTATCAGAAAATTCTCATAGAATTCAGAGACAAGTGTACTTTTTTTTTTTTGACAAGTGTACTTCTGATTGATAATGGTCCATTAACATTTGTTGAATATTAAATGAATGATGTAGTGTTAAATGAAAAAAGCAAGACACAAAAATGCATACATAATTAAATATGATCCCAATTGTGGTAACTCTCTCTCTCTCTCATGGCTGAAAGGAAATATTTCAAAATGTTTACATTGGTTGTCTCTGTGAGGTGGAATGACATATAATTTTTATTTTCCTCCTTATGCTTTTGGGGCTTTTTCTATAGTTGATCTTCTACTACTTTCACAAGCAGACAAAAACCCAACCAACGCTCTTTGAAAAGATTCTTTCCCACACAATGAACTCACGGGTGCAAATATTTTTAGATAATATATCAGTCTAACTGAGGCACATGGCATCTTTTCCTGCACTTCTTCCCAGTAACCTGCTACCAAACACTGAGGGAGTTTAGTGGAGTGGGGATGTGCTGGAAAGACCAGCTCTAGACTGCAGTTAGCTTGTGATGAGACACAGCCTAGAAATGCCTGCTTATAAATATGTTTTATGTAGCCTCGGGGGTTCACTTACCTTTATTACTTCCCTGCTAGCAGTCCCTTGATAAAACCAGGTCAGAGACAGAGAGAATAAATTCCCTGGGCTACCTCCAGTACAGCTCTGTCAGGAAATGTTCACCGAGTATATCCTGATGAGAAAAGGAGAGTAGCTGTGTGTCAAATGTAGATAATTCCTCAGTCTTTTGTCCAATCCATGGTGAGCCTTATGCATTTCTGACTTCTTTCCTGCTTGAGTCAAAAAGATGACCAGGGGAGGGTGAGGCCTGTGGAGTGACAGCCAAGGAGGAAGGCTTGTGAAAGTGAGGGTCAAAGGTAGGGAGGAGTTGGGAGAGCTCTCATGCACAAAGATGTGCCTTTATTACTGTCCTCCACACATGAGGGATATCTGTCTTGTGAGACTTCCACTCTGCTCTTCTGCCCCTGTGGAGAGACGCAATGACTGATGCTGTCTGAACCAAGGGGGTGCTTCGGCAGGAGGGGGGTTGCTGGGGCCTGAGGCAGAGATGTTGGTGAGACCCATGGGAGCCCTCCTGCCCAGCTCGGCCAGGACTTTGGGATTGTACCTGCAGCTTGAAACATGAGGATTAAAGGGAACTCGAGCCTGAGGCATGCAGGGCCAGAGATGAAGCATACCTCAGGGCAGCTCGAAGGCAAGGAATAATATCTCTTCAAGTTTGCAATAAAAATGGCCTCCAATAAAACTGCATTGCAAAACATGGGAAAGAAACAGGATGCAAAGAGTAAAAAGTCAGAGAGGAAGAGCCTGAAGAATTGGTAGTGGAAAAAGACAGAACTGCCGTGTAGTGAAAGGGAGGGGGTGGTTATTTCCTCAAGTGGAAGGGAATACAGATGCTGACAATACTAGGAACCTGAAGAAAACCTATACTGCCCAGCGGTAATTAAAACATTTGTTAATTCTCCAACAGCTGGTACAGAAAAAGGTGGTACAAAAAGAAAATCTTCATCTGGCAGCGAATCTGATGATAGTGAATCAAAGAAGAGAGATGCCGCCGGGCAAAGCAAGAGGCTTTGTGGGAGGTCTGACCCTGAATGAATAACTGGTGCCACAGACAGCAGTGGAGAATTGGTGTTTCTCATGAAATGGGAAGATTCAGATGAGGCAGACTTGGTGCTGACCAAAGAGGCAAAAATGAAGTGTCCTCAAATTGCAGTGCTTTTTATTCAGAGACTAACTTGGCATTCTTGTCCAGAAAATGAAGCTCAATAATTGTTTGCATTGCCATATATATAATTACACACACACACACACACACACACACACACATAAGTTGATGCATATAAGCTCTGGGTCTTGGTTTTTTTCATTTATTAGTGTGAAGAAATAACTAGATTCTAATGAAAATAAAGTTTTGTATGTTCATTTTGAAGGAGTGTTAGGGCTTTTTTTTTTTGTTTTTTTGAGTCTATAGCACTGGTTACATTAAACAAATAAATAAAGCTTTCTTAGTTGCTTCCTTTATCAGAAAAGAACATTTGATACCATGATATATTATTTTCTCTGCATTAGGGAACAAATATTCTAAATGTTGGAGGAAATCTCCACAGTCATTACGCAATCAGATTGTGTTTAACTCATATATGCCTAAGGACCATTCCGGGTTTTTCGCTTATGAGGGGGTTTTTTGTGTGTATACATAAAACACATATGTAAATGATTTTCTTTTCCTTCTTTTATTTTTTAAAAACACTTGCCGAAACAAAAATGCCAATTCATAAGCAGGGATAAGCCCATATTTCTGGGATGCCATCGCTCTGAGCAGCCTAAGAAATAAATGCGTTCAAGTTAAATGGAAAATTTTCCTGAAGGCTTAACCTTTCAAATTAGGTAGATGATTCCATAATTAATTGGAAAATTTAAATATAATGTAAATAACTTAAATTGGACAATAAAAGCAGTTGTATCTGAATCCATATCTATAACTACAGTCATATAAATGGAAGTTTATTTGCAAAACTCCTGACAGGAAAAATTTTATCACTACCAAGAATCTCCCCACCCAGATGAGAAAACTAGAAAAATCCTGGTGTGTTTCAATTAGCCAAGCAAGACTTAGTTAAATGGACATTTAAAGGTTTCTTCTAGTGAACTTCTTCTTTACTAGAAGTTGAAATCCCTGTGCTGTACTGACTAAGAGGATGTCTAAGACTTTGCTCATGGAAACCTAACCAGGTTGTTAGAGATGTTGTCAATCTAGGACCTGATAGAATAAATTTTAAATAAATAGTTTAGATTAACTTAAATAAATAAAACTATTTAAATAAATAGTTTAGATTAACTTTTGTAATCTAAACTATTGATCTATATGTTTTTTCTTTACCCCCAACTGATTCCTTACACACAGGCTCAATCTTTTCAGTATCTGTGTTACTGGTTCAGCAGAAGCATAGAAAAGCAATAAATTTGTAGTAATCAGAACGTTATCCAACTGTATATTGTTTACTTTATTGTAAACACTGGTGAACAATGGTCCATAGTTTTATATTAAAAAATAAAATAGGACTTCCCTGGTGGCGCAGTGGTTGAGAGTCCGCCTGCCAATGCAGGGGACACGGGTTCATGCCCCGGTCCGGCAGGATCCCACATGCTGCGGAGCGACTGGGCCCGTGAGCCATGGTCGCTGAGCCTGCGCGTCTGGAGCCTGTGCTCCACAACGGGAGAGGCCACAACAGTGACAGGCCCGCGTACCTCAAAAAAATAAAATAAATGGATATGCAAACTTCCACTTTTGCGAATTATCAGTAGCTATAACATTTTAGCTAATTTTTTTCTTTGTAATTATTTAAAGAGTTGTGTTTCATAATGCTTGAAAATGTGTTTCTTCAAATGTCCCTGGGACACACTGTAATCCTTTTGCTATGTGAATAATCTCACGTAATTTATCAGATTGAAAATTTATCTTCAAGTTCTTGTCTTAAGTATTCTCTCCTCCCTGACCCAGATTTCCGTAGAATTTTGAGGAGGAGCTCTGGTCACTCCATCATAGCTCTTCAGCCTTCTGGAGTTTACCCTCAGCCTCTGCACCTCCTCAAATGATCATCAGGCTTTAGAGGCTACCATCACTGGGTACGAACTGTGGGAATCCAGTTCCTATTGCCTGCTTAGGGTCAGGGGTGGCAAGTGGAACAGGGAGTAAGGAGAGTCCTTTATGTAGGAACAAAGTTTTAGGCATCACAGGCAAGAATTATATATGCTTTTTTCCTTAGAAACATTGTCATACACATGGATTAAATTCTAGAATGAGATGATGATTGTGTTTAACCATTTATTTGTGGTTAAATAAGTTTTAGTGGCTCATTTAGGCACTGAAATTCTTTGAAAGCTGGTATATATGTGCATAGATATGTTATAATCTATTATGTATTTATATTTCTATATAAATTTTTAAACCATTTATATAAACTGAACCTTGATTAAGCAGAACATATTCCCCAATTATGCTTGATAACAGAATTTGCCACATTTAAAATTGAAAGAATGAAATGATGTAGGAGTTATATGTTCATAGATATGTTTTTTTAAAAATCATGTCACCATAGTATAAAATCTGGTCATTGATATGAATTATTTCATTTTGCAAATTGTCCCTAGCATTTAGTTGAACAATAGCTGATCCTCTACCAGACTATTACAGAATCATTCAATTTTGTATGGGCAATAGTTGTTTCATAAATAATTGAAGTCTTTTCATTATTTTAAAAATGTTTCTGTAACTCCAAGTGAATTCCACACACTTGTGAAAAATTAGTGAAATTCTGAATGTGCTGTTGATTAAAATATGCTTTTAAGACACTCTCAGAATTTGAAGAATGATCATGGTACATATTGGCATTCAAAAATGAGATATCCATAATTACTTTGAGGAGGAAGTCTTATTAAAGTCTGCAATAAAAGCATTTAGGAACTCTGGAATGAAACCTGGGCAATTTAGGTCTTAAGAATCAATTTTAGAATACATTTAAAATGCCATTTTCAACACTTATACCCTAAAATTTATTTTTCATCAACAGTTTACTAAAGTATGTTTGTCAATAGATCATTGTTCTTTTTTGAAGTATAGTTAATTTACAATGTTGTGTTAGTTTCAGGTGTACAGCAAAGCAAATCAGTTATACATAAGTGTGTATATATATATTCCTTTTCATATTCTTTTTCATTATAGGTTATTACAAGATATTGAATACAATTCCTTGAGCTATACAGTAGGACCTTGTTATTCACCTATTTTATATATAGTGGTTTGTATCTGCTAATCCCAAACTACTAATTTATCCCTCCCCCACCCCCTTTCCCCTTTGGTAACCATAAGTTTGTTTTCTATGTCTGTGAGTCTGTTTCTGTTTTGTAAATAAGATCATCTGTATCATATTTTAGATTCCACATAGAAGTGATATCATAAGATATTTGTCTTTGTCTGACTTACTTCACTTAGTATGATAATCTCTAGGTCCATCCATGTTGTTGCAATGGCATTATTTCTTTCTTTTTTATGGCTGAGTAGTATTCCATTGTGTGTGTGTGTGTGTGTGTGTGTGTGTGTATACATACACACCACATCTTCTTTATCCATTCATCTGTTGATGGACATTTAGATTGCTTCCATGTCTTGGCTATTGTAAGTAGTGCTGCTATGAACATTGTGGTGCATGTATCTTTTTGAATTAGAGTTTTCTCTGGATATATGCCCAGGAGTGGGATTGCTGGATCATATGGTAACTCTCCTTTTAGTTTTTTAAGGAACCTCCATACTGTTTTCCATAGTGGCTGCACCAATTTACATTCCCACCAACAGTATATGAGGATTCCCTTTTCTCCACACCCTCTCCAGCATTTATTTTTTGTGGAGTTTTTAATGATTGCCATTCTGACCGGTTGAGGTGATACCTCATTGTAGTTTTGATTTGCATTTCCCTAATAATTAGAGATGTTGAGCATCTTTTCATGTGTCTATTGGCCATCTGTAAGTCTTCTTTGGAGAAATGTCTATTTAAGGGTTCTGCCCATTTTCTGACTGGGTTGTTTTTGTTGTTGTTGTTATTGAGTTGTATGAGCTGTTTGTTTGTATAGTTTGGAAATTAAGCCTTGTGGGTCGCATCATTTGCAAATATTTTCTCCCAGTCTATAGGCTGTCTTTTTGGTTTTTTTTTTTTTTTTTTTTTTAGCTGTACACAGGCCTCTCACTGTTGTGGCCTCTCCAGTTGTGGAGCACAGGCTCCGGACGCTCAGGCTCAGTGTCCATGGCTCACGGGCCCAGCCGCTCCGCAGCATGTGGGATCTTCCCGGACCAGGGCACAAACCCATGTCCCCTGCATCGGCAGGCGGACTCTCAACCACTGCGCCAGCAGGGAAGCCCTGTCTTTTCGTTTTGTTTATGGTTTCCTTTACTGTGCAAAAGCTTGTAAGTTTGATTAGGTCCCATTTGTTTATTTTTATTTCTATTGCCTTGGGAGACTGATCTAAGAAAACATTCCTATGATTTATGTCAGAGATGTTCTGCCTATGTTCTCTTCTAGGAGTTTTATGGCATCCTGTTTGATATTTAAGTCTTTAATGCATTTTGAGTTTATTTTTGTGTATGGTGTGAGGAAGTGTTTTAACTTCATTGATTTACATGAGGCTGTCCAGTTTTCCCAACATCACTTGCTGAAGGCACTGTCTTTTCTCCATTGTATATTCTTGACTCCTTTGTCAAAGATTAATTGACTGTAGGTGTGTGGGTTTATTTCTGGGCTCTCTATTGTTTCACAGATATGTATGTCTGTTTTTTGTGCCAATACCCTGCTGTTTTGATTACTGTAGCTTTGTAGTATTGTCTGAAGCCTGGGAGGGTTATGCCTCCAGCTTTGTTCTTTTTCCTCAGGATTGCTTTGGCAATTATGGGTCTTTTGTGATTCCATATAAATTTTAGGATAATCTGCTAGTTCTGTGAAAAATGTCATGGGAATTTGATTTACAGGTTGCATTAAACCTGTAGATTGCTCTGAGTAGTATGGCCATTTTAACAATATTAATTCTTCCAATCCAAGAGCATGGGATATCTTGTCATTTCTTTAAATAATATTCAATTTCTTTTATCAGTGTTTTACAGTTCTCAGCATGTTAAGTCTTTCACCTCCTTGGTCAGGTTTACTACTAAGTATTTTTTAAATGTGTTTTTTTTTTTTTTTTTGGCGGTATGTGGGCCCCTCACTGTTGTGGCCTCTCCCGTTGTGGAGCACAGGCTCCAGACGCGCAGGCTCAATGACCATGGCTCATGGGCCCAGCCGCTCCGTGGCATGTGGGATCCTGCCAGACCGGGGCACAAACCCACGTCCCCTGCATTGGCAGGTGGACTCCCAACCACTGTGCCACCAGGGAAGCCCTAAATGTGATTTTAAAAGGGATTTTTTTTTTAACTTTGCCTTTTTGATATTTCATCGTTAGTGTAAAGAATCTGTACATTAATCTTGTATCCTGCTACCTTGCTGAATTTGTTTATCAGTTCTAGTATTTATCGTGTGGAGTCTTTTAGGGCTTTCTATATATAATATCGTGTCACCTGCATATAATGACAATTTTACCTCTTTCCTTCCAATTTGGATACCTTTTATTTCTTTTTCTTGTCTGATTCCCATGGCTAGGACTTACAATACTATGTTGAATAGAAGTAGTGAGGGTGGGTATCCTTGTCTTATTCCATATTTTAGTGGGAAGGCTTTTAGCTTTTCCCTGTTGAGTATTATATTGGCTGTGGCTTTGTCATAAATAGCGTGGTAAGAGTTTTTTTATCATGAATGGATGTTGAATTTTGAATTTTTCAATGATAAAACCAAAGAAGAAATTTAAAAATACCTTGAGACAAATGACAATGAAAACACAACTATACAAAATCTATGGGATGCAGCAAAAGCAGTCCTAAGATGGAAGTTCATAGCAATACGGGCCTTCCTCAATAAACAAGAAAAATCCCAAATAACCTGAAAGAATTAGAGAAAGAGGAACAAACAAAACCTAAAGTCAGCAGAAGGAAGGAAATAATAAAGAACAGAGAGGAAATAAAATAGAGAATAAAAAACAATAGAAAAAAAAACCCAATAAAAACAACAGCTGGTGTTTTGAAAGGGTAAACAAAATCAATGAACTTAATAACCAAATAACCAAAGGACCCAAATAACCACAGGACCCAAATAACCAAAATAAGAAATGAAAGAGGAGACGAAACACCTGACACCACAGAAATACAAAAAACCGTAAGAGAATATGATGAATGAATAGATATACTGTGGTATATACTGAAATACTGACACCGGCTACAGCATGGATGAGCCCTGAAAACATTATCCTACAAGAAAGAAGTCAATAACAGAAGGTCACATGTTGAGAGTTCCATTTATATGAAACGTCCAGAATAAAATCTACAAACATAGGTGTTTAAGGCTAGAAAGGAGATTGGGGTGGTGGGGAGAATGGGTAGTGTGTGCTAATGGGTTTCTTCTTGGGGCGATGAAAACGTTCTAAATTGATTTTGGTGATGGTTGCACAACTCTGTGACTATACTAAACACCACTGAATTGTATACATTAAAGGGGTAAATCGTATGGTTGTGAATTATATCTTAAGCTGGGTTTTTAAAAGATATGTGTTTATTAAAGTGAAAAACTAAAAAAAAAAATCCTGAAATTTCCAACCAATTACAGAGTTTAAGATCTGTTGGCATTTCTTTCTTATTTTTACACTGAGGGTAAAGGACTGTGTTCAAAATTACCTGATTCATTTGTTTTTTTTCTCTGAAGTTATGATGTTTATTTGAAATACAACAAGGTTAATTTGTTTCTGTTTATATTCAATTTTAGAGTTGTATCTACATTATTGATGTAATTTTACTTTTGAATATTTAAAACTTTTATGTTTCCAGAATAAAAATTATACATGCTATACTCAGAAAAAAAAAAAAGAGAATACTATGAACAATTATATGCCAACAAATTGGACTACCTAGAAGAGATAGACAAGTTTCTACAATCCACCAAAATGAATCAAGAAGAAATAGATAAGTCTAACAGACCAATCACTAGAAGTGAAATCGAATATGTAATTAAAAAAACAAACAAACAAAAAACTCCCTGCAAACAAAACTCCCTGGGGAACCGGACAGCTTCACTGGGAAAGTCTACTAAACATACAAAGAAGAACTTATACTGATTCTTCTCAAACTCTTCCAAAAGATTGAAGAGGAGGCAACACTCCTAAAGTCATTCTACAAAGCCATCATCACCCTGATACCAAAACCAGACAAAGATGTTACCAAAAAAGAAAGTTACAGGCCAGTATCTTTGATGAATATAGATATAAAAATTCTCAACAAAATATTAGCAAACTGAATCCAACAACACATAAAAAAGATCATACACCATGATCAAGTTGGACTCATCCCAGGGTCACAACGATGGTTCAACATACACGAATCAATGTGATATACCACATCAACAAAAGAAAAGTCAAAAACAACATGATCATCTCAATAGATGCAGAAAAAGCATTTGATAAAACTCATTGTTCTTTTTAAACATAGTTTTAACCCAGATGAGAAGTTGACTATTGCATTAGCTTTGGAGTTCTGAAGATTATAGATATGTGATATTCATACTCTCTTGCACACACAGAGAAAAAAGTCATTTTGAAACAGAAAACTGCTTCATTCCATAAGCATGCCACTAATGCATGATTCAAGATGTCATAGTTTGGATGAGATAATCAAATTCCTTAGATGAATCAACTGAAAGCAGCTGCTTTGTTTAGGAATGATTTAGAGATATGTAAATTGAAGACAGTAGATTGAAAGGGAGAAAAAAAAGAGTTAAGTGTAAGGATATAACAAAACACACAAAATGATTAAAAATTGTCATTATGACTATTGGGCCAATTGAAAAATATTATGCTCATTCGTCTTGCAAGGAATTACCTCCAAATGAAAATACAGCTCTAGTTCTACTATTAACTAGTAGATATTTGATATTGACAGATGTACATGCCATCATTTTGAGACTATGAAGTTGAAAGCCTCGGGAATCATCATAGAACGAATAAATTAACATGCTTTGAAAATCCCAGTCCAAGAAAGTTTGTTCTCAATAATAATAATTCATGTTTATAAGGTGCCTTTCATTGAACTCTTAAGACTCTGTGTATAGATGTTTAAATATGCATGGTCATATATCACTGTCTTTATACATCATAGCCCATATGTTTCAATTCCTTGGACATAAAGCAACTCTTTCATATATGAAAATATAATCCCTACCCTTGCCACACAAATTCTCTATAAATACCACCTTCTCATTTATGCTCTTATATTGCTTGTGCTGAAGGATTGTTAATGTAATCTTTTCTTAAAGAAATGTTTTTAAAATTCTTTAAAAACAAAACACCTGTGTTTTCTGGCAGGACAACAATGTATCGGCCAAAATAACTGTATTTAATGACTGACTGGGGTTGGCTAGCGCCCCATGATTCATTTCATAATTGGAAAAAAATGTAACATTTGCTGACATCATCTGAGTGCTGATCTGGACCCACTGAACAGGGAGTTTTCCAACAAAAACGATTTAACTTTCCACTTCACAATTCAGGAAGAATTTAGGATTAGGGCATTCATGGAGTCTAGAAATGGTTTTCATTTTCAGCATTTTAGCTCAAAACTTGAACAGGAAGGAAAACTGTACATAGATTAATTTCCAAGGCAAAATTTCATCTGTAAAACCTTACTTCCTCTGATGCATATTGATACCAGACTGAGATAAAGCATACTAAGCTCTGAAGAGAAAATAGCCTTAGAAATGAAAATTTAAATGAAAAATTTACTTGGTGAGGGCAGATAGAGCCACCGTAGTAAAAGTTCTATTGTGAAAGAGTTTCTTGAACAAATATGTACTCACCTGATTCTTGCCTACCTAGATCTCCAGTCTATTTGAAGGTTTGCAGTACAAAATACATATGGATTGCACCAATGATTATTTTAAAGTAATGCACTACCAGTTGTAGTGGCATTATTTGATAATGATAGAAAATAGGTTCAAAATTTTATACACTTTGCTGTAAATATGGGTAAAGAATATCTAGCCTAATCTTTCTTAAGAAAGCTCATCTTTATATCAGACAGGAGACAGAGAAACTTATTCAAGAAAATTTTTTTTTAATTTAATTAATTAATTTATGGCTGCGTTGGGTCTCCGTTGCTATGTGCGGGCTTTCTCTAGTTGCGGTAAGCGGGGGTTACTCTTCGTTGCAGTGTGCGGGCTTCTCATTTTGGTGGCTCCTCTTGCTGTGGAGCACGGGCTCTAGGCACACGGGCTCAGTAGTTGTGGTACACGGGCTCTAGAGCGCAGGCTCAGTAGCTGTGGTGCACAGGCTTAGTTGCTCCGTGGCATGTGGGACCTTCCCAGACCAGGGCTCAAACCAGTGTCCCCTGCGATGGCAGGTGGATTCTTAACCACTGTGCCACTAGGCAAGTCCCAGAAACTTATTTTTAAAGTTGCCACCTTCAATAGTTTTGTCTCTTCTCATTTAAACATTGCCTTACGAATACCCTTAACTCTCTATCTACTTCTCTTGGCTGGATTTGACTCCAAAATCATTACCTGGGTTTAAACCCACCTGTCTGATTACCCTGTGCCAGCATCTAAAGAGTTGAAATGGCTGAAAAACAAAACACATAACTGTGTGTCTTGGTCTCTCTTTAAGTTCCACAGCAACAAATTTCAGATGGGCACACAACATGTCCAGAATATTACTAAAATTGAACAGTATCTTCATCATCCTACTTTCCTAGCTTAGTCTGCTCAACCTGCCATAACAAGATACCATCGACTGTGGCTTAAACGACAGAAGTTTACTCCTCACAGCTCCAAAGGTAGGGAAGTCCAATATCAATGCTGGCCAATTCCAGTTTCTGGTGAGGGCCCTTATCCTGGTTTGCAGCTGGCTGTATTTTCACAATGAAGAGATATATTCATTCCCTCTTTCTTTCTCCCCCTCTCCCTTCCTCTCTCCCTTTGTCCTTCCCTCTTCTTATAACATCACAATCCTATCAGGTTAGGACCCCACCTTTATGGCTTCACTTAACCTCAACTGCCTCCTAAAGACCCTACCTCTAGATACAGACACATTGGGAGTTAGGGCTTCAACATACAAATTTTATGGAGACACAATTCCGTCCATAGCAATTCTCAAATGATCATTTCACTCAGCTTCAGCTCTGAAACTCATTCAGCTTCTCCCCTACTCTCACTGCTTATTATAAGCTTATCTTATATTTATCAGGAAAGTAGAAGCAATTAGACAGGAACTCCCGCATCTTTCCCCGTGAAAACTACCAGCCTACTTGCATCATTACTCCTCCTCCTTGGCTTCCTTCTCATTACTACAGACAATGTGGCTTAGCCCAGGTCAAAGGACAACCTGATCAAGTCATCCATTGTGTTCCAGATCTTTTCCAGTGACTTAGTTTATATATTTATCTCCAATCTCTCAGATCCATATATCCTTTGAATTGCTGTTCCTTTTCTCTGCTGCTCCTCATAAAGATTTCCTTCAAAGAGTTATCCAGAGTTCCTGCTCTTACTTTTTCAATTCACATTCTCTCCTAACCTAGCTCAATCAGACATCTGTCCCTGCAACTCCATTGACTCTGCCATTCCTCTCTTGCTTGCCCTCTCAGCAGTATTCAAGAAAGTTGATCACCCCTTCCTTCTTTTCTTAAAAAATATTTATTTATTCAATTGTTTTTATTGTGGTAAGAACACTTAGCATGAAATATACTCTCTCAACAGATTTTCAAGTGTACAATATAGTATTATCTCTCAGCACAATTTTGTAGAGCAGATCCCTAGAACTTTTAAATTTTCCTTCTTGAAAGAGTTACTTTTCTTGTAGTCCATGACACCGTACTCTCCTAGTTTCCCTCTATTTCACTGGCCTCTGCTCCTTAGTCTCCTCTTACTCTCCTTAGTCTCCTTAGTCTACCTTCTGCTCTGCCTGAATGCTAAAGGTATAAGCACTCCAGGGCTCTAACTTGATCTCCCTTCTTTTCTCTATCTGTGCAGTTTTTTCCAATCAACCTCATTCAGTCCCATGGTTTTAAACACTATTTGTATGCTGATGCTTTCCAGATCTTTATGTTCAGCTCTGACCTCTCCTCTGAGCTCCAAACTATATATCCAGGCCCCTTTTTGACATCTCCACACTGATTTTAAATAGGTTGGTATCTCCAATTTAATGTGCCCAAGATAGAACTTTTGTCATTCCCAAGTCCAACGCTAATGGATCTTTTTCTCAGTACATAGCATCATCATCTTGGAGTCAACATTCATTCCTCTCCTTTCCTTATTCATTCTCAATCTAAACCCTTAGTAAGTCCTGCTGACTTTACCTCTAAAAGTATTCTGAAAACTTCTACTTTTCTGTTTCCACTACTACCTTTTAGTCCAAGCCACCAGAGTTTCTCCTCTGGACTATTTCCATTGTCTGCTAACTGTACCACGGTTCCCTCCTGTTCCCCAGCCCCAGTACAAATGGAATCTCAATGGATGGATATGTGATAGCCAGAGTGCTTTTTAAAAATAAAAATCAAATCAGGAATCTCTCTTGCTTGAAATTCCTCTAAAGACTTCTCATCAAGATCAGAGTAAAATCCAAAGTCTTGACCTAGAAAGTTCTAGGGCTTACAGCATTTTCAGTGTATTCTATGAGGGAATTAAGCTCTGCAGAAAAATTTCATCATTAACGATGATGTTAACTGTGGGTTTTTCATAGCTGCCCTTTATCAGGTTGGGGAAGTTCCCTCCTATTCCTAGTTTGTTGAGTGTTTTTGTCCTGAAAGAGTGTTGCATTTTGCCAAATACTTTTTCTGTATCATTTGAGATAATCATGCGATTTTGTCCTTTATTCTATTAATATGGTATATTACATTGAACCAACCTTGATTAACTGGGTTACATTCCTCTTGGTTATGGTGTATAATCTTTTTTATATGTTGCTGGGTTAGGTTTGCTGGTATTTTGTTGAGGAATTTTTTTTGTTTTCTCAATATGTCTTTGTCTGGCTTTGGTAGTAGAGTAATATTGACCTCAGAGTGAATTTGGAAATGCTTCCTCCTTTACTATTTTTTATTTTTTTAATATCTTTATTGGAGTATAATTGCTTTACAATGTTGTGTTAGTTTCTGCTGTATAACAAAGTGAATCAGCTATATGTATATACATATCCCCATATCTCCTCCCTCGTGAGCCTCCCTCCCACCCTCCTTATCCCACCCCTCTAAGTCATCACAAAGCACCGAGCTGATCTCCCTGTGCTATGCAGCTGCTTCCCACTAGCTATCTATTTTACATTTGGTAGTGTATATATGTCCACGCCACTCTCTCACTTCGTCCCAGCTTCCCCTTCCCCCACTGTGTCCTCAACTCCGTTCTCTATGTCTGCGTCTTTATTCCTGCCCTGCCACTAGGCTCATCAGTACCATTTTTTTAGATTCCATATATGTGCGTTCCATACGGTATTCGTTTCTCTCTTTCTGACTTACTTCACTGTGTATGACAGACTTTAGGTCCATCCATCTCATTGCAAATAACTCAATTTCGTTCCTTTTTATGGCTGAGTAATATTCCATTGTATATATGTGTCACATCTATATCCATTCATCTGTCTATGGACATGTAGGTTGCTTCCATGTCCTAGCTATTGTAAATAGTGCTGCAATGAACATTGTGGTACATGTATCTTTTTGAATTATGGTTTTTCAGGGTATATGCCCAGTCTTCCCTATTTTTTATAATAGTTTGTGAAAGATTGGTGATAATCATCTTTATGTTTGGTAGAATTTACCACTGAAGCCATCTGGGCATAGGCTTTTCTTTGTGGGATGCTATTTTGATTACTAATTCAATCTCTTTACTTGTTACAGGCTTATTCAGATTTTCTATTTCTTTTGAGTCAGTTTTGGGAGTTAGTTTCCTTCCAGGCATTTGTCCATTTCAACTGGGTTATCTAATTTGTTGGCATATGACAATTCATGATATTCCCTTATAATCCTTTTTATTTCTATAAGATCAGAAACTTATTACTTATTTTAAAATACTACTTATTTTAGTAATTTGAGTCTTCTCTTTCTTTTCTTGATACTTTAGCTACAGGTTTGTAAATCTTGGTGATGTTTTCAAAGAACCAACTTTTATTGATTATTGACTTTTTCTATTCTCTATTTCATTTATTTGCTATCTAATCATTCATTTTCCCTCTGCTTCTTTTGAATTTAGTTTTATCTTATTTTTCTAGTTTCTTAAAGTGGAAAGCTAGGTTATTGATTTGAGACTTTTCTTCTTTTTTAATGGGCATATTGCCATAAATTTCTCTTCAAGCACTGCTTTAGCTGCATTTCATAAATTTTGGTATGTTCTGTTTTCATTTTCACCATCTCAAAGTTTGTTTGGGTTTTTTTTTTTTGGTGCTTTGGGTCTTCATTGCTGCATGCAGACTTTCTCTAGCTGTGGCGAGCAGGGGCTACTCTTCATTGTGGTGTGCGGGCTTCTCATTGCAGTGGGTTCTCTTGTTGCAGAGCATGGGCTCTAGGCATGTGGGCTTCAGTAGTTGTGGCACTAGGGCTCTAGGGCGCGAGGGCTTCAGTAGTTGTGCTCATGGGCTTAGTTACTCCACAGCATATGGGATCTTCCTGGACTAGGGATCAAACCCATGTCCCCTGCATTGGCAGGCAGATTCTTAACCACTGCAACACCAGGGAAGTCCCTCAGAGTATTTTTAAGTTTTGCTTTTGGTTTAGTCTTTAACTTGTTAATTATTTAGGAGTGTGTTGATTAATTTCTACATACTTGTGAATTTCCCAAACTTCCTTCTGTTATGGATTTCTAATTGCAATCCATTGTGGTTGGTGATCATACTTTGTATTATTTCAATTCTTCTAAATTTATCTAGGCTTGTTTTACAGCCTAACATATGGTCTATTCTGGAGAATGTCCCATGGGTACTTGAGAAGAATGTGTATTCTTTTGCTGTGTAGAATGTTCTATAGATGTCTTTTAGGTCTATCTGGTTTACAGTGTTAAGTCTTCTATTTCCTTGTTGATCTTCTATCTAGTTGTTCTATTTGTTATTTAAAGTGGGGTATTAAAGTCTTCAATTATTATTGTTGAATTGTGCATTTCTATCTGTTTTGCTTCATGTGTTTGGGGGCTTTGTTATTTCATATATATATATATATATATATAGAGAGAGAGAGAGAGAGAGAGAGAGAGATAAATAGATGGGTATTTTTTTTGGCCACACTGTATGGCTTGTGGGATTTAGTTCCCCAACCAGGGATTGAACCCAGGCCCACAGCAGTGACAGCACCAAGTCCTAACCAACGGACCACCAAGGAATTCCCATACATGTATTTTAAACATAGTTATACCTGAAGCATGCCACTTAAGGTGAAGATAATTCGTCATTTCATGTTAAATGCAATTATAAAGTTTGAAAAATTCTATAAAATTCACAATATACTCTTATGATGTATATCTGATCACCACAGTTTCCTATGCCTCATTTAATAAACTTTTAGAAAATAGTTATTACTGGGTCATATAGCTTAAGTCATACATTTCCATCTGAACTTGTAAACTTTTAGTTATGTTTCCATTTTACTTCTTTTATCACTGTCATTATGGGTTATGTTTTTACAATAAAAATATCACCTGGATCTAAGAATCTAAACAATGTCATCTAAATTCATTCTCTCTCTCCTTTCTCCATTTATTCCATTTCTGTGTTAGCTTCTTTTTTTCAGATGGATACAGCTTCCTAAACCCAGAGGAGAAAGAGCTCCTCTTTCCAATGGTTTCAACACTCCAGGATTGAGTTTGACACTTATCTCAGTGTGACCAGAGATACTGAACGTTTGATTACAATGAATGAACAGGCCTGGGACCTAGACCCCATTTTGAAGCTGGTGGTGGAATCAGCACCAACCACCCACAGGGTCTGAGAGTTGGGGAGGAGTACTTTATCAAAGGCAAACTGAGTTGCTCTTATCAGTAGAAGGAAGAGATGTTGGGCAAGCAAAAACAACAGATGACCAATGTTCCTGATGTGTCAGATCATAGGAATCACCGGAAGAGTGCTGAAAAGCAGAGATTCCTGGACCCTTCCCCATTCTTACTGAATGAGAATCACTTAGAGTAGTTGTCCAGGAATTAGTGTGCTTAATAGAATTAATGACTGCTCCACTTTAGTCAATGCTTCTGCTAAAATGTAAAGAAGTACTTGGAGTATTCTCTTTTTCCATCCATCTTAAGATATACTTCTTAGGTTATATATCCAAGCTAAAGAGGAGTGAACAATCATTGACCACATTTAAGTTGTGTAGATATGCACTTGAAATTGGTATGGGGATGATTTGAAATAGATACTGATACTCCTCTAAACCATCAGGGAATTATTTATCCCTTTGTTTGACTTGTGCAGTGTAAAACCAATGACATGTTTTATACTAAAAAGAAAAGAAAAATGAAAACAAAACAGAAACCTCTTCTAATTCAACTCTTTTTTCTCCTAAAAGGCAAAAATAGATAAATGGCTGCACTCTGGATTTGTTAAAAGAGGAGACCATCTTTTTCACATCTTGAATTATATCTGCTCTCCTCATTACTAAACATCCATTTAGGCTTCATCACTGGAAAACATCCCCAGTAGATTGAAAAGTCACAGTGGGCAACAATGAGTTACTTGCTGGTTATATGTCAGCTGTGTTGTTGGCTGATTTAAGTGTGTGACATGTGAAGTGACTCTGAGAATGAAGGTTTACTACCTCTTTTGCACTGTCATGAGGGTGTGTTGGCTTCTTCTATGTACCTTGTGTATCTGAGTTTTAAAGTCAGTATGTACCAATGCCAAAGGAATTTAAGCTATAACCCATACTTACATACAAGTAGCACCATGGAACTCATGTGCCTTGAAATGTTTTTCAATAACAATACCAATAGCAAAAAACTGAAATTAAAAATACTATTTATTGAGTATTTTCTACATACCTACTGTTGTGTTAAGCACGTTACATGGATAGTCTCATTAAATCTTTACAACAATCCTATGAGGCAGTTGCTATTATTATCACTATTTTATGATGAGGAAATGGAAGCACCAAGTAATCTACCTAAGTTCACAAAGCTATAAAGTGGCTGAGACAAGTTTAGTACAGTCTGTCTCCGTCCATATATGCCTATCATTTCCTCTTGTTGACTAATGGACTTACAATGCCAGCGGGGATGTGTGCAGTGGTATTGTGTCCAGTTGACACAGAGGAGGACAAGATTAGTAGGTTCATCTTAAGTATGACTGAATCAATGACCTTGACTTCATTAACTTGGTATTCCACTCAGCTAAAGGAACTTAGCACAGCCTTGGGTGTTTCAGAACACTTAGAAGCAATTAAAGCATTGCATCTGGGTTGAAGGCTCCTAGGCTGAGAAAGAACAGAATTCAGGAGACCCCAGTGTCTGTTGGTATGGAATAGTCAGATTAGATTCACAGAATAAAGACAAATGAACATGCAAGTAGAAACCCACGCCCTTTAAGTTCAATGAAAGCAAGAACTGAACTCATTCATTTATGGTCACCACTAAGAGGTACTCATTTATTCAACCCATGTCTCCAAGGAAAATTTTTCATTAAAAAATTATCTGGGGGCTTCCCTGGTGGCGCAGTGGTTGAGAGTCTGCCTGCCGATGCAGGGGACGCAGGTTCGTGCCCCGGTCCGGGAGGATCCCACATGCCGCGGAGCGGCTGGGCCCGTGAGCCATGGCCGCTGGGCTTGTGCGTCCGGAGCCTGTGCTCCACAATGGGAGAGGCCACAACAGTGAGAGGCCCGCGCACAGCAAAAAAAAAAAAAAAAAAAAAAAAAATTATCTGTATTATCTCTTTAAAAATGAGGTAGATTGTTCAAAAACTTTTCTTGTTTTTTTTTTATTAGCCTCTTGGAAAGTTAGAAGTTGCCCTGTGATCTCCAAAATTAGTTTGAATTAGGTACACAGTTATGAGTCCATTAGGTTGGAGAAAGATTTGAACTTTCCAACACCAGTTTACCATCTTTTTTATGAAACAGGTATCAACTAAAGAAAAAGGAAAGTCTGCCTCAACAATCCTATGCAAAGAGCCTCCTACTTTGTTTTTTCTTTAATTATTGCCAGTCCTTGAGAAATGTACATATCTGTTGCAATAAGCAGGAGTTGTGGCATGCTCTGTGAAGATGGGCCAAACCTCCTCCAGGACTGTGTGAACGGAATTCAGTATACATTGCAGCCTAAAAATATTGTAAGAGCATTCCATTCTTCTCATGTGACTTTTCTTTCTTTCTTATTCAGCTGTAGTCAGATCTCTGTGGGAAGCAAGCAAGAGTCTGTGGATTCAATGAAATGTAAAAGCAGTGGAGACTTCCAGAGAGCCTTCTTTCCATCCTTTAAGGTCTTCATTTGTTTACAAAGCTTGATAGATCAGTTTAGTCCAGGATTCACTGATACAGGAGAGATACTGACTTGCCCTTTTGTGTAAACATAGAAAGCCCCAAATCAAAACCCCTGCCAGTGACCCCAAGCCCCAAGCTCTAGGAACCATGGGATTGAGACAAGAAATTGTGAGAGTCAACAATGGCACTGACAACCATACGTTATTGACTCAGACTGATTGGAAATTAAAGCACCAACCCCAGAGGAAAATTTGCAAAGAAATGAGGGAATGCTCGGGTGCTCTGTATTCTCAAGCTCTTATTCTTGCCTTGGCTGGATCATTATTAGCAAAGACAAGTAGAAAAACTGCAAGACACTTTTGTAAGCTCTTCTTCCTTTAAAAGTTCTCATTGACTAAGGTTCTATGTGAAAAGCTGAGATGGGGCTTGGATGATTTGTATAAAATTTTGCCTCTACTTCTGAATTGATGTGACTTTAAGGGTTTCATATCACCACTGGATGCCTCTATTTGTAAAATTTACAAAAAATAAGGTAATCATATCTTCTTCCCTCCTAATCCTCCAAGTCAGTTATCAGTCAGGCTGTGGACAATGATATGTTTAATTCTGAGTAAAGGCGGCTCTGATGAAATGCAGGAGAATACTTTTTACCCTTACTGCTGTATTTTCCCTTCGTTAAGAATCAATGTAGTTCTTTTGCATCCAACAGACAACAGAGTCGCACAGATATGTCCTGTCTTGTCCCTGGTATCTTCTTCTCTCCAAAACAATATCAGTGATTTCACCAATAGGAAAGCGGAGTATGGGAGACTGGATTTGTCAGTTAACTTGCACTCCCTCTGCTGGTTGGATGGCTGGTATTTCTTTTTCCATGACTCCCAGGATCTCAGATTAACTAATTAATTAATAATTAACTTATTTATTTATTTTCAGTAAAGTTAGAAATTATGTATTGTTTTGGAGGTGATCAATTCAGAATGAACTTGTGATATTGTATGTTTTCCAGTATTTGGAAGAGTTGCCATTTTATTTAGCATAAATGTAAAGGCCAGGTTCATAAAATTAGGTTTTATCAAGGTGGTGTTATCAAGGATTACCAAATCTATCCAACTCAATTTTCTGATGGTACATACAAATAAAGGCATAAGAAATAAATCCTCGGCATCAGGTATCAACTATTGTCTTTAAACACTGAAGGGCTAGCTCAGTGCATGTGGCTGATAAAAGCAGCCAGAACCGTTGAATATGTTTAAATTCATGGGTTCATAATAATATGAAAAAAAACCCCAATCAGTCACCTTTGAATGATGATAAAGAGTCAGCTTATTACTTTGAACACCAGTAAATAAAAGGAAAGAATCAAGCAATTATCCTGCCTTTTCAGATGAATTATACTACTGCGTAATCTAAAGTAGATGAAAGAAATATATCTTTATATAAGTATTCCAGCTAATGAATGTAAAAGAAATGACAGAATTAGAATATCACCATTTTACAAACCCTAATCAATGAATATATCTAAGCATCAAGCATCAAAGGCTACTAACCACGTAAAGAGCTACATCATGTGCCTCCTGATGAAAGAACACATCACTGCCTATAAACTTGCCAAACCTGTGTCCGAGCAAGCCTCTGGCCCCAGCTGCCAGTTTGCTGGAAATACAGAGGACAGAAGAAACGTTAAACTCTGTGCAATCAGCAAAATCCAGACTGTGGGAATCTCTACAGGTCAAATGCCCTGGGTTCTTCAACAGATCATTTGCAAAGAAAAGAAACAGAGAGGAGATCTCTAGAATAAAAACAACTTAAAAGATATCAATTTTTTTAAATTGGTGAAGTCTTAGAGTGTTTGAGGTGCATTGTGGGGTGGAAAAACTATGAAGAAACAGAAGGAATGATTACAGTGCTCGTCAGGTTGGTGTGTACTTCTGGGAAGAGGGAAGGTGTTGAATTTGGATGGGACATAAGGAGGTGTTTCAGGGATGTTAGCAAAGTTCTATTTCTTGACCTAGGTGGTGGTTACAGGGTGCTCCCCTTATAATAATTCATTAAGCTATGAATTTGTGTGGGTTTTGGTTTCTATGTTTCATCTTGCCACAGCAAGTTTGTAAAATAGGCATTCAGAATGAGAAAGGTGCCTTTCAACTGCCCTGGTGAGTTCCCCTCCTCCCTGTTTCCTATGTTTCTCTCCCTCTCTTCTCTTTCTCTGTCTCCCTCGTCATCATAACTACTCTTCCCAGCTCCCAACCCTCAGCCACTCTTTGGCCTGTAGCTTTTGGCATCTCCCTCATGTGGTTCTTTTAGATCCAAGCTGAAACTCTTGTCTGCTTGTTGGTTTTGGTAACTGCCTGTGCCTAGTCTCATGTCACAGCCAAGTGGGACAGCTGGGAAGAGAAAAGAGAGTACAGAAATATGCTTCTTTTTTGTTGGCTTTCAAGCTCTGCTGCTAGACTGAATTTCATCAGAGAACATGTCCTATTAAGGGTTTCCCACTGTATATTTTTATACATTTACATGATTTCCTATTTCTTTTAAACTGGTTTATCTTCTCAGTTATTTATAAATTTAACAGACTTAAGTGGTAGACTCAACAAGGATGAGTAAATATTTTAGACAAATGTATTTAAGAAACAACTAACTAATTTTGTTGAATACCTTCTAAAGGCCACGTGCCAGGTTAATTTTATTTACAGCAGTTGTAAAAAAAAAATAGTAGCTACCATTTATTATGCATCAACTATGTACTAGGCAGTTTACATATTTTATCCCTAATCCTGCAAACGACAGATTATCTCTACAAAGTAGGTATCAAAGGAATTTGAGGTCCTGGAGGGTAAGATGAGTTTCTCAAAGTTTCTTGTGAAAATAAAATTGAATCCATGTTCTTCTGGCTCTAGAGTTTGCCCTTTCACCATGTGTGATGACTGAATATCGACTTATAACATGGAAGTTTTCATTATATATTTTAATATTTAAACATTTTTTTTTTGCGGTACGCGGGCCTCTCACTGTTGTGGTGTCTCCCGTTGAGGACAGGCTCCGGACACGCAGGCTCAGCGGCCATGGCTCACGGGCCCAGCCGCTCCGCAGCATGTGGGATCTTCCCGGAACGGGGCACGAACCCATGTCCCCTGCATCGGCAGGCGGACTCTCAACCACTGTGCCACCAGGGAAGCCCTAATTTTTAAAAAAATTTTAATTAACCTCATGATGAGGTACAGCACTGGACTTGAGTTTCAGTCTGAGTTATAAGATTTACTGTGG
This sequence comes from Phocoena sinus, assembly GCF_008692025.1. Taxonomy (NCBI): domain Eukaryota; kingdom Metazoa; phylum Chordata; class Mammalia; order Artiodactyla; family Phocoenidae; genus Phocoena; species Phocoena sinus. The sequence continues at coordinate 57,002,594 of NC_045771.1, forward strand.
ATGATGATGCTCTGGGGTTGGGGTCCTTTCTGTCATGAGTGCAAAGCACAACTGTCACAGCAAACATATAAAATCATATTTGAGTATTACAAATTAAAGCTAATCTTAGAGAAGTGTTCCTGATTGCCCCGCCAACTGTTGTCCTTCCTTTTCTACCCCTGGCTCTGCTTCACTTCAATTTTTCTCACTTCATTCACGATTTGCTTTTCTCTTAGTACAGTGTAATAGAGGCTCATGCGTTGATAACACACTGCCACTTTCTTGCTAAATCAATGTAAAATGACTTTTCTTCTGAACTATTAGATATTGATAAAGAACTGGAATACTTGTAAGGAGAACTGACTTCATATAGTATTCAATCTCAGAGCTCATTTACATTTGGACACATAGGAAACAGTAAACAAGATTAGACTAAAAGAGAACATACTCATTTTACTGTAAAATTGCTCTTCATGTGACCTGGTCCTCACCTAGAAAAAAGCCACCTGATGCTGGGAGTTTTTCTATTTTGAGAATTTGCACAATCCAGTTTATTTACTGCACGGGAATGAATATGCATAGACAAGGGGGCAAGAACTTGACTGAGTTTCTTGATTAGCAGCAATCTTATGAGAAATTCTTTTATTTCCTTAAAAAAAGTTTGCCTTTAAAATTTCTCTCATAGCTTTTCAAATGGAATTTGAAACACATGACTTTTTGAGTGGGGAGAGACTTGTTTTCTGGTTTGCTTAAGCATTAATGTATTGGCAGGGTTTACTTAACTACCTGCACTACACAGTGCAGCAGAAGAAGCATTAATTATATTTGTGTGAAACTTATATTGATAAGGTTATATGTTTTTTCATGTTTATAAAAGTGTGAATATTGCTGAGACTGTTCTCTTCTTTTTTAAAGAATCCAAGGGGAGAAGGGTGGGGGAAGGGATAGTTATGGAGTTTGGGATTGACATGTACACACTGCTATACTTAAAATGGATAACCAACAAGGACCTACTGTATAGCACAGGGAACTCTGCTCAATATTATATAACAACCTAAATGGGAAAAGAATTTGAAAAAGAACATATTTATATAGATATAGATATACATGTATATGTATAACTGAAAAAAAATATGAACTACTGCTATTTAAAAGAAAAGAAAAGAAAAATCTAAGATGAGTAAGGAAAAAAAAAAAGAAGAATCCAAATCTCTCTCTCTCTCTCTCTCTCTCTCTCTCACACACACACACACACACACACACACACACACACACACACCCCAAACTAAAATCTGTGCTTTTCTTTTTTGAGTTTCTTCAAGAGAAAAAGCCCTCTAATATGTGGGAATGAGTCTTTGGCTTTTTTTGTTTTTCATGCAACTAATGATAAATTTTTAAAGTGCTAAACATGGCCCTGAGAACTATTTGTATGTTAACACCTGGACTTACTGAATTATTTTCAAAGCAATCAAGTTACATACCTTTCTTCTAAAGAACCTGGCTACCAACTGAGAAACTCAGAACACTCCACAGACATGGTACTTATATGTATACCTAAAGATCACTTAAAAAGTAAGAGTTCCAGGTTTCTGGCCCTGCCACACAAAGTGAAAACTATCTGGCCAAGTGAGATGCTTACATTAGTGGGCTACGATAAACAAAATCCCATAATAATTAAAACACGAATTTCTAAAAATCAGTCAGTTTTCAACAGCCAGTGGTTCTTGACTCGGCTGTGCATCAGTATTACCAGGAGGGAGTGTGTGTGAATGCTTTCAATAAATACTGATGCCTAGTCCTTTCCCAGGTCTCTAGGTGTGGATCACAGGCATCAGATACTTTCTGTGTGCCCCCAGTGTTGAGAACCATGCTCTACATGATAATTTCTAAATACATGGCAAAATTATTTATTCCTTGATCAGAAGGTCTGATTTAAATATGGGAGGCAATCAGCAAAGTTTGCTCACTGGCAATTCCTTTATTTCATTTACAAGGCATTGCTGCACGGGGGAGTTGTGTGACAGTTCCAAAGCTACTTTACCAGATATTTGTGGCACCAAAGGGTGTGGGAACTTTGCAGGCTGTAGATTTATTCACTCGGGACAGTGTGAAACAAGTGCTTTTCTAAGGTCTGGGAGAGCTTTTTAAATAAGAGCATTTAGGGAAAGTAAGGCAGTAAAGCTTTCTCTCCTCCCCTTCATTTTTATTTTCTCAAATGTATCAGTGGTATCTGGACTGATCAAGATAATGTTGGTCACCTGAATGACCCAGAATGATGCTTCTTCAAACGAAGGGCAGTTTGGTAGAAGCCGAAAGATCAAACTTTACATCAAAATCCTGATCTTCGGGCTTCCCTGGTGGCGCAGTGGTTGAGAGTCCGCCTGCCGATGCAGGGGACACGGGTTCGTGCCCCGTTCCGGGAAGATCCCACATGCTGCGGAGCGGCTGGGCCCGTGAGCCACAGCCGCTAAGCCTGCGCGTCCGGAGCCCGTGCTCCACAACGGGAGAGGCCACAACAGTGAGAGGCCCGCGTACTGCCAAAAAAAAAAAAAAAAAAAAAAAATCCTGATCTTCATGTTCTCCAGAGCCATCTTCACTCACTGACAACAATTTCCAGTTTCTTTTGTACAGTGGGCATTTTGTCATGTTGGTAGGCATTGTTGTTTGCTCAGTTTATCTGATCTGAAACAAGGGTGGTATGTGAAGAGGTTTTGCTTTCTGGACACTGGCATTTTAGTGAAAAAAGACCAGCCTGTGTGGCTCATTCTAATTTTTTTTTTTTAATTTATTTTTGGCTGAGTTGGGTCTTTGTTGCTGCACGCGGGCTTTCTCTAGTTGCGGCGAGTGGGGAGCTATTCTTCGTTGCAGTGTGCAGTGTTCTCACTGCAGTGGCTTCTCTTGTTGTGGAGCACGGGCTCCAGGCATCCGGGATTCAGTAGTTGTGGTTCATGGCCTCCAGGCTCAGCAGCTGTAGCGCACGGGCTTAGTCGCTCCGCGGCATGTGGGATCTTCCTGGACCAGGGCTTGAACCCGTATCCCCTGCACTGGCAGGCAGATTCCTAACCACTGCACCACCAGGGAAGCCCTGGCTCATTCTAATTTATCAGAAGCTGCCAGGCTTGGCTGCACTGCAGATCTAGTAATCTACTTCAATGTAAACATTTTAATTACTATTTCTAACATTTGGTTTTTCTTAAAAGTTAGAGAAAAACTTTAATTTTTTTCATAACGTAAATACTGGAAAACCCCTTTAAAGAGCCATTCCATCCCTTCCTCCCTCTCCCTCTCCTTCTCTCTTTTCCCCTCCCCCCATCACACACACACACACACACACACACACACACACACACACGGTTTTGATTTAAAAAGAAAAAAATCTATAAATGAAAGAGGAAAATGAAGAAGAGGGGGAGAGAAGAAGGGAAGAAAGAAGGAAGGAAAGAAAGATGTATTACAGAAAAGAAAAGCAGAATGATTTCCTATCTTACACCACTCACAAAAATTAACTCAAAATGAATTAAAACTTAAACAGAAGACCTGATATCATAAAACTCCTAAAAGAAAACATAGGGAAGAAGCTCCCTGACATTAGTTTTGGTAATGATTTTTTTGGATATGACATCAAAAGCACACACACAAAAAAGCAAAAATCAACAAGTGGCACCACCTCAAACTAAAATGCTTCTGCAAGCAAAAGAAACAATCAACAAAATGAAAAGGAAACCTATGGAATGGGAGAAAATATCTGCAAACATCTGATAAGGGATGAATATCCAAAATATACAAAGAACTCATACAACTCAATACCAAAAAAACCAAATAATGCAATTAAAAATAGGCAGAGGACTTGAATAGACATTTTTTAAAAGAAGACATCCAAATAGCCAAGAGATATATAAAAAAGATGATCAACCTCACTAATCATCAAGGAAACTACAATGAAACAATCACCTCACACCTGTTAGAATGGCTATCATCAAAAGACAAGAGATAGCTAGTGATAGCAAGGATGTGGAGAAAATGGAAGCCTTGTTGGTGGGAGCGAAAATTGGTTTAACCACTATGGAAAACAATGTGGAGTTTCCACAAAAATATTAAAATACACCTACCGTATGATCCAGCAATCCCACTTCTGGGTATACATCCAAAGGAAATGAAAACAGGATATTGAATAGATATCTACATTCCCATGTTTATTGTAGCATTATTCACAACAGCCAAGATATGAAAACAACCTAAATTTCTGTCAAGGGATGAGTGGATAAAGAAAATGTGGTATATATACAATGAAATATTATTCAGCCATGAGAAAGAAGGCTGAAAGAAGTTCTGCCATTAGCGACAACATGGATGGACCTTGAGGGCATTATGTTTAGTGAGATAATCCAGTCAGAGAAAGACAAATATTGCCTGGTATCACTTACATGTGGAATCTGAAAAGCTAAACTCGTACAAACAGAGTAGAATGGTGGTTGCCAGGGGCTAGGGGGTGGAGAAATTGAGGAGATGTTGTTAAAGTGTACAAATTTGCAAAACTGCTAAGAGACTAGATTTTAAAGGCTCTCACCCCAAATGAAATTATAATTGTGTGACATGATAAAAGTGTGAGCTAAAGCTATGGTGGTAATCATACTGCAATACATAAATGTATCAAGTCAACAGGCTGTATGTACACCTTAAATTTGCACAAAGTTATATGTAAATTATATCTCAAGAAAATAAATGAAAAGTAAAGTAAATAGAAAAAAATCCCAGCAACTTGATAACCCAAACCTGAAGGTAAAGTTTAGATCCCAATAACATGAACAGAAAAGAGGAAACCTTGGATTGATTCTGAAATTCAGAAATATCTTTTTGGTAAAGGACTTTAAAAAAATATGACGCATGGTGAAATTGAAAAATGTTTGGGAGTTGTATTTTCCTGCCCACTTTCAAAAAGATCTATGGTAGTTTATAAAGTGTACTATGGTGTAAAACAGTACAAATAGCATTAAAAACAGAACCTGGACTATCTGATGGAAATTGAGGGAAAGGATGTTACCAGGAATTTGGGATGAGTTGCTTACCTCATCTGGGAAATGGATTTGCCTTTAATTTTCTTGTAAGTTAAAGGATAAAAGGAAATCTTTTTTTTGTTTTTGTTTTTTAACAGTTTCTTTCTTCCCTTCCCTTCTCTTGCCAAAATAAATAAGTAAATAAATAAAGTTGTCTTATAGATGGAAATGTTATAGAATTTACAATTAGTTGCAAATGTTTTCAATAGTGGGCTTCTTTTTAATTTTTTAAGGTCTTTATATCATCACAACAATCTTCACTTTCGTTTCTGGTTTTCAAATATATATATATTTTTTAGATGATATTGCCAAAATAATAAAATAAAAAGCTGTAGCATATTTTGATGAGTTCTTCCTATCTAGCTCCGAAGGTCACCATAAGGTTTGATTGGGCAGGATGTACATGAGAGTACTCCTCAACACTATTGGATAACACAAGCTACAACTTCATTTATCCTCCTGTACCAGGGGTGTTAGTTTCAGTTGACATGTGCTTCTTGTGATATGTAATTCTATGTTATATGGTTAGCCTTAGTTGAAGGAGTAAATTTATATTCTAGTAATTAGTGACATATCAAGATCTTATTGGTTCTTCCAAAAGCAGACAATGGGAGTAAAACAGGCTAGAAAGACAGTTGGGGGGAGGTCATGGTAGGTTGTGGCAAAGGCATTGGCTATCACCTTGAGTAATATGGGAAGTCATTGGAGGCTTTGGAGTAGAGGAGTGATAAAACCTGGTTTATACTTTAAAGTAATCGCCTTGATGAGTGGGTTAAGAATAGACTGCAGGAGACAAGGGCAGAACAGGAAGATCAGGTAGAATATTCAATAGTCCAGAAAAGGGATGAGGTACCTTGGACCAGGTTGATAACAGTGGAGGTGGAGAGAGGTAGCAGAATCATGAATATATTTTAAATTTAGATGTGATGGGATTTGGTGATGGAATGGACATTTGAAAGAGAGGAAGGAGTCAAGAGTATAAGGTTTTAGCTTTGGAACAACCAAAACAAGAGTAGTCATTAACTGAGATGAGGGAGATCCCTGGAAGAGCAGGTTTTAGGAAGCAGATTGGGGTTTCTTTCTGGATGTGTTAAGTTTGAACTTAACTATTAAACTTTTAAACTTCTTTCAAACTATTACTATTAAACTTCTATTAAACTATCTAGAGCTACTAAACTTCTAAGTGGAGAAGACAGCTTTTGTGGAGGACAGAATCGACCCTTCAGGGAATCTGGAGTTCAGGGGAGAAGGCAGAACTAGAGATAAGAACTGGGTCAGAAACAAACAGTGTGGCATGTTTTGTTGCCGTATAGTATTGGCAAAGGCATTCCTTATAAAAGAGTGACTTACAAAACTACTGTATTGTGTCTTTTTAAGTTGACTTTTTAACTTTAGACTTTAAGCTATTATACTTTAAAAGTTTTAGCTGTTTTAATTTTATCTTTAATACCTACTATTACTTGTTACAAGTATCTATGCTTTACGTTTATCTCCAGATCAACTGTATCCTCAGTGTCCAGCTCAGAGAAGCACTTAATACATATTTGGTGACTGCATAAATATTATGTCTTTATGTTATCTTTAAAATGGAGTCTAGAAGGTTCTCCATATTGTTTAGCATGATCTATGACTATCTTAAGTCTTAAAGTCATATAATCACTCACATTATTTGAAAAGTATTGGGAAAATATGATACAGGAACTCAAGCAGTCCATCATGTGAGGAAAACTGATGCCAGAGGCCAGTAGTGAATCTTCCTTCCACCCTGGTCTGGACACCAGTCATGACCTAATGCAGGACAGAGGTCCTTGTAGTGTTTGGGATGGAAATGGCCCTAACAATTCTGGCCAAGTTAGCCCAAGATTAACCATGTGAATGCTCAAGAGGCTGAAACTATCACAGCAGGTCTGGGGACAGGTGTTAGTAGGTGATGGCTTTAGAAGTTCTGGACCAAGTACAGTCGAAAGAACAAGTGACCATATCATTTGACTGACCTTCCCAGGTAAGGTTTGGAATAGATCTTCCCTTTTCTTCTGGAATGAAGAAGACTTAGGGTTTGGTTGGTTTTCTCAGGTCATTTCAAGATGGAACTGGCATCTTCTGAGAGAGACTGGGTACTGGAGGTAAAATGGTACTTGCTGGGCTTCCCTGGTGGTGCAGTGGTTCGGAGTCCGCCTGCCGATGCAGGGGACACAGGTTCGTGCCCCGGTCCGGGAAGATCCAACGTGCCGCAGAGCAGCTGGGCCCGTGAGCCATGGCCGCTGAGCCTGCGCGTCCGGACCCTGTGCTCCGCAACGGGAGAGGCCACAACAGTGAGAGGCCCGCGTATCGAAAAAAAAAAAAAAAAAATGGTACTTGCTTACAAGATGCTTTTTTGGCATCTTGTATGTGATACCTCTGAAGCTATGAAAGTCAGAAGGAAGATGGAACTTACAGGAAAATAGAAAGGTTCTAACTTTACCACTTCGATTCTGGCTTTCTGTGTACCATCATTTCACTTAGCAATGGTTTATGGAACACCTACTCTATGTTGGGGGCTGTGACTAGTGAATTTGGTTTTGTTACTGTTCTTGTTAAGTACGGTATATTTTTAAATTTAGAAATTTAAAATTAGAAAATACTTCTTAATTACTGTTGCAATCAAGAATTCAAAGCAGCCAACATCAACAATAGAATTTTGGTAGAATTTAACTACAGGCAAAATTTTCACAGTGATTTAAAACTGTCCACTGAAATAGGATACTAAAAGACAATCAATATATTGGAAGAAAAGTTTTGCCCCTAAATATGACAAACAAATGGGCTTTCCTTACAGCAAAATATCTTATGCATTGCTTCTAAAAAATACTATAAAAACAGAGAAATAGATAAAAGAATCAAATTATTCAAAGAAATATAAGTGGCTGATAAATTATGAAAAATCTTGAATGTTATTAGTAATAAAAATGTTTGCAACTACAAATGACAACAAAATACTATGTTTCCCATTAACTTTTCATGAATTGGGTTTTGAAGATTGCATAAGAGTTTTATCTATCCATTGATCAGATGGGTTGAATGTAAATTAACCAAATGGACAAGAAGGTAACGGTCTGAGAGGAGGGCACTCCAGAGGTTTGAAGTAGTATTCTGTGTTCAGAGACATGTGAAAAGTTCAGCACTGTTAGAGATTATTATGCAAGAGGGAGGAGAGTGTAGAGTGAGGCAAGGTAAGTAGGAAGGGTCAAGATTATGGAGGACAACGGGTAGGAAACGGTAAAGACCTTTGACTGTATGCTGAGGATGACTGGGATCAAGGGAAGGACTTTCTACAGGGGAAATCCCAGCTGAATTAGAGTTTTAGGAAAAGTACTTTGACCCTGCAGGTAGGGTGAGACTGAAGACAAGATGACCACTCAAGTACTATAGGTGGCCCAGTGAGATGGGGAAGCCTGAACCTAGCCAAGAAAGAAAGGCTGGAGAGGAGAGCAGCCAGCAGCTTCTGCAGCACCCCTCCCTGAGTTTACAGGGTTTAACTTATGATATACACTTACATTCAAAGGAAAACACCACCAAGGACACACTTAGCTTCTTTGTAATTTTAGCATAGCTTCACTTTCAAAGTCAAGATGCCCCCTCCTTTTTGTTTCCACTGGTGTAACTCTGGGAGTCAGGAGGTAGACAGGCTGTTAGCCCAGAGCTGGGCAGAGCTTGTGGTCAGTAAATTTGTGGGCTGCTTTCTGCGTGTCACTGTGGTTAGCTGGTCCTCACCCTGGCTGGAGGTATCTGATAATGCAAGGATTTGGGCCCAAGCTGTAGGTAACTCCTATCTTAAGGCTCCTGCCCAGACTCTAGGGGAGATTCCTGGAACCCTGAGCTCTACTGCTATACTCTAATCAGCTCTACTCAAAAAGGCAACCAGGGAGAGACAAGCTCTGAGGAAATAAGAACACTACAAGTCTCAAGAAAGATGGAGAGGGGGGCTTCCTTGGTGGCGCAGTGGTTAAGAATCTGCCTGCCAATGCGGGGGACACGGGTTTGAGCCCTGGTCCGGGAAGATCCCACATGCTGCGGAGCAACTAAGCCCGTGCGCCACAACTACTGAGCCTGCACTCTAGAGGCTGGGAGCCACAACTCCTGAAGCCCGTGTGCCTAGAGCCCGTGCTCCACAACAAGAGAAGCCACCACAACGAGAAGCCTGCGCACCGCAACAGAGAGTAGCCCCCACTCACCACAACTAGAGAAAGCCCGTGTGCAGCAACGAAGACCCAATGCAGCCAAAAATAAAATTAATTAATTAATTTAAAAAATTATTAAAAAAAAAAGAAAGAAAGATGTAGAGGGTCTTCAAATTCTCATTTGGAATTTATTTTTTGCCTTTCCAGGAACGTAACACATCTGGTTATTGCTCTTCTACTTTATTCTGCATAGAATGAGGGCAACAAATGTAGTTTATAGCTAACACTCTTCCATCAACCCACATTTTTATTAAAAAAATTTTTTTTATTGAAGTGTAGTTGATTTACAATTTTTCAGATGTACAGCAAAGTGATTCAGTTATACATATACATTTATATATCTATTCTTTTTCAGATTCTTTTCCATTATATGTTATTACAAGTTATTGAATATAGTTCCCTGTGCTATACAGTAGGTCCTTGTTGAACCATGTGGGGTTTTTAAAATTTTTTTTTTTGTTGGAGTATAGTTGCTTTTAAGAAAAAGAGCAGAGAATTTCACAAGTTGACTAGGATATGTACAATTTCACTTTTAAATTATAAATATATTTTTATGGTTTAGGGAAAATTTATATGACTAACATTTTACATTACAGAGAATAGTTAGTAGTTCTAACTATTAGGTTGGTGGATCTATGTCGAATATTCAGAAATGGTGTAAATAAATCATTGAAGTGCTTTATGTTGGGTTTAAGCTGAGCCACTTGGAGCTAGTAAAAGAGCATATGAGTAGCCATTTGGCAAAAACGGAGTCAAATATTGAAATAAAGTAAAAGCAGTTCTTTGCTGGGTGGTCGGGAATGGATGGGAAAACCCATAGATGTCGCTTCAGAGGTGAAGGTGTACAAAGCACAAACCTGAAGCGGGTATGTGTTCTGTAGATATTTTACAGATAAAGAATCTGAAACCCAAAGCAATTAACTGTCTTGGCAAAGTCACATAGCTAGTTAGTGCAGAACCTGGAGCCTTACCTCTCTTGACTCAAAGTCCATCATTTTTTCCAGTATCCCATGTTATTCTGTGATTAACTGTGGAATTGGAGATTTCAGTGACTATGGAGCCCCACAGATAATGACACCAGAATAGGAAGAGTGGTAAGATTATATGAGAAAATAACAAAAAACAGAGCTAAAGCTAAAATAATAAGCCTGATTAGTCTTTCCAGGTTGTAGGAAATATAAGCTGTCTCTCCAAGCATGGAGAGAGGAGGAAGAGGGGGCTGTCATTGGCGAAAAGGTGCTCTGGGCCCTTCTTTGGTGTTTAGCTCAGGAAATTGTGCAAGAATTCAACGTTAAGAAAAACCTTCAAGTGATATTTTTCACACAAACACACACAAATGGCAAAGGATGAAAAGGTCCAATTGAGGAACTTATTCAATAGAAGACACATTGTTAAATAATTATATTGCCCTTCTAATTGCCAGGGAAGAGGGTGGAGATCTGTTAGAAGTATACAATAAACAAGGCACTAAAAGGAATCCAGATAACAGCCAACAGAACTGGTTATAAAAAGATTAGAAGCACTTGAAGCTGACCAAACAGAAGGCGAAGATAACGCACATCTGCAGGTTCTAAAGGTGTGAGCAAGGGAACCGGTGAACCTTAGAACTGCAGCCTACATGGCATGAAGTGGAAGGCTGAGTAAGAATCTGACTCACTCAGGTGTCAACTGTCTAAGATATTTTAGTAAAACAATTTTCTAACCAAAGTTGGTCTGAATGACTGGTCCTCAATTTTGGACAGTCTTCTGAAACTGAGTCACAAGACTTTCAGGATAGGTGTGAGAAAGAGCTCTCCAAGGACCTATGATTCATAAAACTTAAGTATAGTGTTTTAACTAAGCAGAAAATAAAAATCCAGATATCGAGCACTTCCTGTAACCAGCACTCTGCCAGAGTCTTAATTCTAAGACCCTACTATCTTAGGTGATGTTATCCTTATTGTAGAGATCACAGAAAGTGTTGATTAATTTGGAGAAGGCCATTCCACTAATAAATAAGTGATGAAGCAGGAATTATTTCTGTGTCTGATGCCTGCCCATTTCTCATGCCCCACAAAGTAGATCTGTGGGAAGAGTTACAACTTCTCATTTTCTTCTCTGTCAAGGCTGGACCTGAGGAAACTAAAGAAGATGCCTAGAGAAGGCAGGTCAGTTCATTCTGTGTTGCTTAACGTGTGCTTGACCCTATAGGAAATGATACGCTACAAAATTTCCCAGGTAGTTTTTAGGGGAACTTAGAAAGAGGCTGTCTGACTTGTAGGCTCCAAACATTGGGTAGCAATTGTTCCCCTACAACTACAGAATAAAATTTAGCATCCAAACTCTACATCCAGGCATTCAAGTCCCTCACCAGTCTGCCTCCAATCTAACAATTTTGCTTAAACCATTTTTAGTGTGAACTATATCAAATACACAGAAAAGTATGTAATAAAACGTGTGTACAGTTTAAGAAATGATAGTTTATAAGAGTATATTCTAGGTACAGTGATCAGTGCTTTCTTCCTGTTATAATATTTGATCTTCACAAAAACATACGGTATCTTTATTTTATGGGGAAAAAAAAAGCAGAATCCAAAGATAGATGGGTATGGGGGAGTTTAAGTAACTTACTCAAAGTCATACAGTCACAAGCTAGTGAGAGAAAGGGATTTGAATTTCAGTCTCTCTGACTAGAATTGCGTACTTCCTGTTTGGCAAAGCATGTCCTCCCAAAGCTGCTTGGACACATCATCAACTTTTTCCTGCTCCATCACCATCCTTATCAGCCTCAGCCTTGGTCACAGAAGCTATTCACAGCAGTTGTCCTGATCTCAGGTGAGGAAAAATGGTCATGGGGAAGAAAATGGTCAGGAAGCCAAGATTTATGCATAGGGGTAGTGACCATCTTCCATTGTTTATTTGTTTTAGGGTAAAAAGAAATCTTCATAGTTGGGAACTACTTATTGTTTGGTCCCCGATAGGGCTGACAGATAAGGTGCCAATATAAGTATTTTCCAAATATCTCATCGGACTAAAAAATTATGTGTTGTTTATCTGAAATTCAAATCTAATTGTGTGCTTTGTATTTTATTTGCTAAATCTGGCAATCATAGTCCCTGAAGAGAAAGGCTTTTCAGTGAATATCATTCCTGGAGTAAAAAAATAAATGATAATAGCTAAAACAAACACAGAACCAGAAGCAAAAGCGTCCATGGATCGCTAAATATATAGAGCAAAACTCTCCCTCAGATCTTCCTCAGGCTCTGCTCTTGGGGCATCACAGTTGAAAGCAGGTGTTTTAGATCTGCATGAACTGGAAGTTGGACTTCTGACTCTGTGTGAGCTTGAGCAATACACTTAATCTCATTAAACCTAGTTTTCTTATATGTAAAATTAAAACATTGGACAAGGTAACTTCTGAGGTCTTTCCAGTTCTAAAAATATTCTTTTCATAAAGGAAATGACGGGAATTCAAAATTTGGTGAATATATATTGAGTGCCTAGTACTGTACAAGATACTTTCATATCTTATTTAATTCTAAAAATAATTTAGAGAATCAAATTATATTAGCCTTATATTTAGAACCTGGCTGCTTTCTAGTGGTAACCCGCTTTTTCCTCTACTCCTACTTTGAAGGAAGACTAAGTACTTAGATGCCATGTAGAAATGAGTTAAATTTCACAGCACATTAAATAGAAATGGATAGTTTGCTGAAGGTTTGGTGGGGTGACAGGTACCAGTCCCATACCAGACCTTTCAGTTCTAAATTGTGAAGTTCCAATCGGGCACCAGCTACCATCTTTCTGCTCAATTTCCAAGTTCCCTTCCTCCAGACCCTTACCAGTCATATTGTCCCCAGTCTTCTTTTTCAGTATGATTAAACTCAGAAATAAGGTAGAATTTAGGGCGTTTTCAAGGTGTGGCAAGGCAGTTTAAACTGTCCAAGCATCACCAAGAACTATCTTTCAAGCACTGAACATCTGACGCTAAAAAGTTTCTGGCTGACTCTCAAGAGAAGCTCTTTAACTTCCATTGATAAGTAGTTCAGTTAAGGGGGAAAAAAACTACGAATTTAACCAAATAGAAAATGCACATGAAAATTCTGTATTCTGTAATATGCCTCTCTGTTGGGCTGCAGTCCTAGTCGTTGGGCTGCAATCCTAGTTGTGTTAAAGAGGATAAATTTAGGAGCGTGAAATCATACAGTAGTAGGAAGCCCTTTAAATCTGGCTTCTTTCAGTCAGCACAATGTTCTTGAGGTTCACTACACCACTGTGTGTATCAGCAGATGCTACTTTTTATTACTGGGTTGTATTCTACTGCATGGATGTGCTACAATTTGTTGATCCATTCACCAGCTGTTGAACCTTTAGGTTGTTTCCAGCTTTTGGTGACTATGAATAAAGATGTTACCCACATTTGTATATAGGTTTTTGTGTAGAGGTATGTTTTTATTTCTCTTGGGTAAATTCCTAGAAATAGAATTGCTACACTGTATGGTAAATTTATGTTTGATGTTTGACTACTAAACTCTCTTAAATGTAGTTGTGCCATTTTACATTCCCACTAGTGACGTATAAGGGTTTCAAGGTACTCCATATTCTCATCAAAACTTGCTATTTCAAAATTTTAGCCACTCTGATGGGTGTGTAATTATATCATATCAGGGTTCCAATTTGTATTTCCACAATGACTGATGATGTTGAGCATGTTTTCAGGTGCTTATTTGCCATATGTATACATTCTTTAGTGAACTGTCTAAATATTTGCCTATTTTTTTAAAAATTGGGTGGTTTGCTTTCTTATGAGTTTTGAGATTTCTTTTATATATCTTGGATACAAGACCTTTATCAGACATGTGATTTGAAAACATTTTTTTCCCAGTCTGTCTTGCTTTTAATTTTCTTAACATTGTCTTTCAAAGAGCAGGCATTTTTAACTTAATGAAGTCCAATTTACCACTTCTTTCTTTCACGGTTCATGATTTCTATGTCCTAAGAAATCTCTGCCTGACCCAAGGTAACAAAGATTTTCTCCTATTCTTTAATTTTTCTAGAAGTTTTATAGTTCTAGCACTTATGCTTAATTCTGTAGGTCATTTTGAGTAAATTTTTGCATATGGTGGCCAAGACCAAGGTTCATACTTTTTACAGAGGGATATCCATTTTTTCCAGTACCATTTATTGAAAAGACTATTTTCCCCCATTGAATAATCTAGGCCTCTTTGTTAAAAATTCATCAGCTATATATGTATGGATGTTTTTCTGCCTCTCTTCTATGTTTATCCTTATGCAAACACCACATTGCCTTAATTACTGTAGCTTTATACTAAATCTTGAAATCAGATGGTAGGAGACCTCCAACATTCACTACATGTTTTATAGAGTGCTCAAATTTGGAAATACCGGGACAGGATATTTCTTTTTCTCACATAAGTACTCTGAACACTTGTACATATTTTGGAAGCATCCTTTGCTTCCTGTAATAATTTACATCAGTTGCTACTAAGCCTTAAGTATCCTGAGAGTTCATTATAAATTCTAGCTTTCACGTTCTCTTGCAAATGAACCTCTTGAATGGATCACTTTATGACCATGATGTGTGTAGTCTGTCGTGGAGGTCACTAATACCAGGTCTCCGGCACCATGGGAGGCAAGGGAGTGGTGATACTAAACAGCTCTACTTTTCAGACTGTCAAGTTATCTTGCTCTCCCATGGTTCCCTGATGCTTGGGAGCCTGGTTCTTCATTTCAGAGGCTTTGAAAACAGGTTGTGCAGGTTGCCCTTGAAATAGCAAAGAGCTAGCTTTTAAGTCTTGGGAATTCCAGGGAAAGTAGAATCTTTCACCAATTCAGTCCATGGAAATGAGGAATTAAAAGCATTAGTCATGCAAACTATTATGTCACAAATGAAGGGGATTTATGCTGAACACAGAGCCCTATCATGTGTTTTGAATGCAGAGACGCTCCCCTCTGTCACCAAAGGGAGTTTTGGGACAGAAACATTCATTTGCTATTTTCACAGTTGAAGTATTATATCACACACACCATTCTGTAATTATTTTCCTACCTGTAATTTTCTTTTCCCAAACTAGTGTAATTTACTAAGTTACTACAAAACTTGGTAAATATGAGTTTACTGGTGAGAGAAAACTATCTTTGCATAATAGCTCATTTGTTTAGCAATATTATTGAAGAAATGTAACAAAGAATCATCTTAAAACTAAAACTTTGGACCTCCCTGGTGGCACAGTGGTTAAGAATCCGCCTGCCAATGCAGGGGACACAGGTTCGAGCCCTGGTCCGGGAAGATCCCACATGCCACAGAGCAACTAAGCCGGTGCGTCACAACTACTGAGCCTGCACTCTAGAGCCTGCGAGCCACAACTACTGAAGCCCACGGGCCTAGAGCCCATGCTCCGCAACAAGAGAAGCCACCGCAATGAGAAGCCCGCACACCACAACGAAGAGTAGCCCGCGCTCGCAGCAACTAGAGAAAGCCCACGCACAGCAACGAAGACCCAACACAGCCAAAAATAAAATAAACAAACAAATACAAACTTTTTTCTAAAATGAATTGTACATTCCTTGTCTTCATAATGGAGTATGCTGAACAAATTTAATGTCACCTGGTAACTTAGGGACTACTGAGGATACAGTATTGTTTGCCCCTGTATGACATGGTTCTAAATTATTGTACTTTCTTTCTGTGTTTGTTTAATAGGTTCCCTCCCCTCCTGCTGGTATGCCTTTTATTTTGCAATGAGATTACTGAACCATTATACTAGAAATGATAATTGAGCTTCCTGGAAATGTGGGAAAAGTAAGAGCACATGGGGCCCAAAGTCTTCTCCTGTGTGTGTGTCGGGGCGGGGGGTGGTCTGGTGTGGTGTCTATGTGCTAAATATGTAGGAAGTATATACATGGATATATACATATAATACGTATTTTAAGTTCCAAAAGAGCTTCTCTATACACCTGTGTCTGGTATAAATTAAGCCCTCAATAAACGTTTGTTGAATTAATGAAAAAACATATAGACTTTGGGTTTATTGATACTGGATAGCCATAGCTACTCTGACAATTTTATAATTCATGCTGCAATGTGGGAAATGTGTTAGGTGCACTGGAATGATGCCCCAATTCCTCCTGGAAGAGATGGTTATTCTGATAGCATCGTTAGGACTACTGGCCCTACCAGTTTTGGGGACTATACTTCTAGGCAACCAGCTCTGTGTAGAAGGGTGTTAACTGCTGTGCCTGCCCAACTCAAAACCCCTTTCTAGGGACCAGGGGTGCCTTCAGTCTAATTTTCCTCAAAAATGAAAGAGCACATTTGCCACCTTCTAGTTAGTAAAATGTTATCTGGAATATTGATATCACAAGATATTCCCACTGCTTTTGGGTTGAAGGGAAGTGCTTTCTTTAACTGCTAATGCTTTTGTGACTCAAGTAAATAAAGCAGAATTTAATGGTTTAGAAGCATTAACTGTATTTCCCTCTTGGAATCAACCAGTAAAACAGTTGATCTGAGAGTGGAGAAAGGGATATTGGACTCAACATTTCACAGGTTTCATCTTATATAAATAAAAAATTTAGGACTAATAAGATTGGGCTGTCTCTACCATGAAGTAATATATTTGATTTGACTGTTGCTTTAAAAATTGTTTTAAATTTTAAATCTGTTTTTAATGATGTTTGGGGTCTATATGCATGAAGGTCCAGTTATTGCTAATGGTATCTGTAATATTTTTCCTTTTAATGTTTATTAGATTGGTTTTGCATTCATATCCTCTTCTAAATAAGGCTAACGTATCTTGATGTTTAACATGACTAGTTTAGATCTTCAAATTGCTTGAAGTTGACTTTGGATCTACTTACTTTACCTATTGACAGCAAGTCTTATCAGTAGCAAGCGAACACTTAGATCATACTGTAATCCTTAATGTAAAGATGATAGGCAGGGAGAACATGAAAGAATCCAGAATCTCATGAAAGACTCTACTGCAAAAACCTCTGACAATCTCTTGTGTACTCAGGGGATCTGATACAGTACTCAAAAGCCCAAATGTGTAGGCCCTTCTAACTGAGATAAGCCTGAGATTGTGATATTTGCTGGGGCTCAGATTCAAGATTATGTACCCACCCTGTCAGTTGGAAAGACATGTGAAGAGTTAAGCTTATGATATGGAAATGTAAACACAACATGAATCTTTGTAAAACTGTAACAGACCTTCTCACTGCAGAGATATAACACTTCCCTGGTCTGGGCATTGCACAACTGACCTGAAGAGTATTCATACAGCATTTATTTTGTAGGAAAAGGTACTGTTACCAGTGGTGGATGTATCGGGGAGATAAGGAAGCTTAAATCTCAGGGCTCTTCCGTTGCATGGACCCTTCTAAATAAATCTTCATATCCATACATAATTTTGTATTTGTTATTTTTTAAAAATTCTTTTAAAGAAGGCCCCGATATTATGTAAGTAACTACTTCACAAGACCTGGCTTTGCCCAGCTGTTACTGATCGGGTTTCTATTTATGGGTGATGCGACAGAAAATGATGATTTGTCAGCGGCGGGCTCTTCCACGGCACACACATCTAAACATCATCCTTTTGTTTCCACTGCTTATCCATCTTGGTTTTGTTTCTAATTCTACTATGTTGCCTCACAGCTTGCATGATGAGTCTGTTGAAAAATCATTTTTCTAAATCCGAATTCCCCTATGTTAGGCTGGTCTATCTGCCTCTTGTATTTCAGGGTAAGCCATGAATCCCTCCTCCAATCATGCCTCAGCCAGCAACTGCTCAGGCATTCTGCACACATCTAGTCTGGTGCAGAGAGGCAATAGTCAGCCTATCTTGGGGTTTGGTGGGTGGGCTGTTAAACATGGGAGACTAGTGTGTATCTGCATATCTCAAGTGCTTTTCATCCTTGGAGTTGTGTGTACCTGTTGCATAGGATTTGCAGCTGTTTTTCTCTCCAGTTAACTGTCCCTCCAAATATTATCAAGTACATTGTTGGAAGAATTCTATGTGTTTGAGTGTCATAGAATCTCTAATACTACAAGATTTCTGGGGTTAGACTGGGAAGGCAAAAGCTTGAAAATTCAGAACACTTTGTTTTATTATTACAGAAAGTCAGGATTTAAAAAAAAATAAAGTGAACGCATTCTTTCCGGGACTTGCCAACCCAGCTTTCTTGGATAATTTTAAAAAGCTTGGGGGGGGGGGCTTCCCTGGCAGCGCAGTGGTTGAGAGTCCGCCTGCCGATGCAGCGAACACGGGTTCGTGCCCCGGTCTGGGAAGATCCCACATGCCGCGGAGCGCATGAGCCATGGCCGCTGAGCCTGCGCGTCCGGAGCCTGTGCTCCGCAACGGGAGAGGCCACAACAGGGAGAGGCCCGCATACCGCAAAAAAAAAAAAAAAAAAAAAAAAAAAAAGCTTGGGAGGCACTGGGAGCTATGCAAATATTTGAAAATTGTATCACCTTGTCTGAATTAAGGGATTTTAATCCTGTCTGGTTGTATGGGTACCGGTAAGATTAGTTCATAATTGAGGTGCTGTGATGCTGTCCACAGCTTACAAACACACTTTCCTGTCTACCTGATGGCCAGCTCCTGGATGGAGGCAAGGACTCGCTTCCATATCGCTTGGGCTTAGCACTCCTACAGCTGGCTTTTCAATGTGCAGCTGAATGGAACACACTGTGGGGAAACCACCATCCCATGCTGAATTTCAGAGCCATTAGAAATGGACGGAGCCCCTCTCCCTGATCTGTAGGCTGTACAGCAACTTCCTTTTCACCAAGGCAATCAGTAAGGCTAATCGCTTTGAAATACAGCCCTCTGGTTACAAACTATAGGAAGTTTCTTGGAAGTTCTAAATATGCTTTCTAGTTAGAGGGCCTGACTGCTGTCCCTTCTTAGACATAACGTCCCTTGACTTCAGGGCATGTCTCGCATGTGGGAGGACTCAGGGATTTGCTTTGAAAGAAGTTTAATGTTTTAAATTGGTGAGGCTGGGAAGTATCTACATATCCACTGAATGGCTTCTTTTCAGGCTTCTACGACAATGAGCTGCCTATTATGACCTAAGGATGGGGCAGTCAGTAATTATTAAAATAGACAATTTTATACAGGGAAGAATGATTTTTTCTCTCCATGTCCATGTATTTAAAACTCTTTCTGAGTCTCCAGGAACATCCTAATGCTCTTCTCTAAGAAAGATTAAGAATTAAGTCCTCTACTCTTTCCATCTGTTCCTTCTTCTTAAAAATGTTCTCAGGCTTTCTTCCTATCACTTTTCCTGAGATCATGGCAGAGGTACCCAGATGAAGACTGATTTCAAAATAAGCACGTCAGTGCAAAGAAGTGAATAAAGAAAAAAGAATGGTGGCCTAAAAGAATGTGGAGGTTTAGAGAAATGATGTACCTCCTGTAAAAATCTTAACTGCTCGGAGAGTCTCGGTTTCATGGAATGCCTCTTTGGAATGATTTTTTTTCAGGGGCTGCGATACATAAAGGCCACTGAAACTTGCTGTTACCCTCCCTCTGCTTTTTATAACCCCTGAAGTTCGGGTCAGTTTTCATGCATCTAAGCCCGGGTGGCAACTCTGGTTTAAATGTCATTTCATGCCTGATAAAATTTCATTAGGCATTTTAACTTTTAATTTCTTTTATTGACTTATCGTGCAGATGGAGAGAAATGTTTAGAAAGGGAAAAAATTTAAACAGGGATTTACTGAAGTCATGTTTCAGTAAGGAAGGAAATACCATCGACTTTATTACAGCTGCCTAATGTTTTCCACAAACTGTAGAAATAATGCGTTGTATCTTGGTGACCTACAATAGCAGCTGACTGCCTGCACATGATGGAAATGCAATTTGGGTTTGCTAAAAATTAACTATTTAATGCCCTTGTGTCCATGTCTCACTGTAGCTTGTGTCTGGTTTGTTCTATATGCTCTTTTCAAGTCGTGGACGGTCATTTGCTAGAGGTCTGAATGTGGGTGTGCAGCTTCCTGAGAAGCGGCTGGGCTCCAATGAGGAGAGGCGACCCATACCCATGTGTCTGTGTTTGCTGTCCCTATATGGTCCTAAGAGCTGATGGGAAGATTTCTTCTGCCTCCTTCCTCTGCCCCCTTTACCTGGCCCCCAGCCCCACCCCCTACCAGCCCAACCCAGCCCAGAGCCCTCCCTCCCTCCCTTAGCTGGGCCTTATCTGGTATGTTCAGTGATGCGATAAAACAAAAAGGGAAGTTTTTGATTGCACGAACACACCCTTTGGAGAGATGCCAGCTAGAGAAGAGTCCGTTAAGGAAAGTGAGAGCAGTGGAGGGAGGCCTAGGTGCCAGGAGTGAGGGATATGCAAGCTTAGGAGGAAAAAATAATAACACGCCAGAATGGTGGTAGTGGTTTTGAGAGGTCTGGTGGGTGGAGGGAGTTCAAAAAGGAACTTGCCTAATGAGGCCTCTCTGAAGATTTACTGCTGTGGCTGCTGCTGAGAAGAGGATCCAGAGAAAAGATGTTCTGCCCTGACTAGCTTCACAGGAAGTCAGGCAGGGCTTGTATTCTCTGGCAGGCAGAGGAGAGAGACTGCTCAGCCAGCAGCATCTAGGGCCTTTTAGTGTAAGTGTTTTTTTTTTTTTTTTTTTTTTTTTTTTTTTTTTTTTTTTTTTCCGGTACGCGGGCCTCTCTCTGTTGTGGCCTCTCCCACTGCAGAGCACAGGCTCCGGACGCGCAGGCTCAGCGGCCATGGCTCACGGGCCCAGCCGCTCCGCGGCATGTGGGATCTTCCCGGACTGGGGCACGAACCCGCGTCCCCTGCATCGGCAGGCGGACTCTCAACCACTGCGCCACCAGGGAAGCCCAGTGTAAGTGTTTTTAAAGAGCCCCCTTCCACACAGCATTTGTGACCCTTATACATATAGTTCTCAAGGCAGAAAACCAAATAGAGAAACCATTCTGGACGAGAGCCATTCCCTAGTTTGTCCTAAGAATGACCACATTAGCTCCCTGGGGGTCCTATTTCCTTCCCTAACTGCACCTCTCCTGGAGTTCCATCTCATCCTGCAGCCATCAGCTTCTTGACTGAAAAGATGCACCAAACCATCCACAGAGTTCAGAACGCTGTCTGTCCTTTACCCAGCAGAGTGGGGCCTGGGCCTCTCCCCAGTTCCCCCTGCAGCACCCGAAGCCCCTCTTACTTCCAGGGACTGGAAGTGAAACTCTGCAGTGCAGGTACCAGCATTGCGGGCGGCCTGCACTCAAATAGGGATGCTCTCTTCATGCTGAAGGAGTTAGGAGGATGAAACCACTGGCAGAAAACCCTACCCTTCGGGTGAAAGAGGCTTCATCTCTCCACACTGTATCTGAGGCACATACTATCACTGCCATTTGACTTATGGGGAAAGGCGGGCTCAGTGAGCAGAAGTTATTTGCGCAAGGACACAGAAAGACCTGGCCTCAGAACACGCCTATCCCATCTGACCACCGGAGGACACAGGCACCTGGCTCCAGTGGACTGGCTGAGGTCATCTTGAGAACTCATTCTGGATAATAAATCAGAATCCTTCACGGGTAAGAAAGACAAATGACATTCTGGGTGTTTTCTCACGTAAGACAGGAAAGCAGCCCACCTGGGTCACCATGTAAATCATAGAAAGTGAGGGAGAATACGGAAAAAGATCCAGAGTTCGGGATTCCAACCACCCATCCTACAAACAGGTGAACCGGGCTCTAATAAAGTGAACTTAACTCACCAGGAAGACTCAGGTAGATCCAAGGAAGGGCAGAGCGCGTCCCCGGCGTGGGAAGAAAAGCAAAGGAATTCTGGGCGGCAGGTTCTTTGCTCAATTTTCTCAAAGACTGAGAGAAACAGAGCAGCGGGAGGAGAAGGGTCGCCCTTGCTCTCTCAGAGCTGTGTGTGCCAGCAGGTCGACGGCCGCATGAGGGGAGGGACGCTTGGGACGGGTGAACGCGGCCGCCGAGCCGGAGTCTGTCAGCTTCACGTGCGATGGCGGGAGGGCGCGTGCACGTGCGTGCGTGTGCGTGAGAGATATTCACACACCTGCAGAGTAGGGCGCTTCACAGACGTGCTTCTGCTTTGTTGAATGAGTAGGTGTTACGAAGAACCTCTCCCCAAGGAACCATAAGCAGGAAATAACTTCATTAATATTTGTTTTCATTAAAAGATAGAAAGGACTGCTAGGTGCCTACTGAATATGTTTTCGCCTTTCTTCCTTCGTAACAAAAACCTAATTTGGGCTGAGGGGGGCGTAAGTTGCCTATCTAAGGCTTTTATTTCTCAACATCCCTTGTTGCTAAGTTCTGGCCGGTAAGCATGTGAAGTAAATTTATTTGGGGGAACATCTAGGAAAGTTCCTTAAAAGAACAGATGGCAGCTCTCTTGTCATAGTCAAGTGCAAAGCTAGATGCTGAGGATGTCAGAACAGAAAGACGGAAGTAGTCTGTGTCTCTAATGGCGTCTTGTTGGCTGCATAAACACTGGATTTCCTTTCCCAGATCCCTTTTACAAGAAAGAATAAATCCCTAATTTGTTTAAGCCACTGTGACAGGGTCTGTGTTACTAGCAGGCAAAGCCAATTCCTAACTGATGCTTACTTTTTTCTCAGTACATGGGTAGTCCCATGACACAAAGAAGTGAACGCTCAAACTGTAAATTAAGTCAATAAACACAAGGGGTAGATTCTAACCCACCTCTATTACATTCAACCTTTAGATGTGAATGTCATAACCTTGAATGTCACAGACCCTTTTGAGAAACCGTAGGAAGCTGTAGACAATCTCTTTAGAAATGCATTTACACAGAAAATCCTCACACACCATCTCAAGCATTTTATGGAATCAGTGAAGCCAGTCCATGGAACCCTTGTTAAGGATTTCTGTGTTTGGTTACAATTATTTCAAAAGGTAGAAAAGAAGGGACTAGATCTGGCTTGGCTAGTGGTCTGTGCATTCAGTCTTTTTCTCAAGGAAGCTTAGGACAAGACTGGGTTACCTAGCTAGTCACACGTCTTTCCGGGAGCCTTCTAGGAGAGCAACCTAAATCTTCTCGATTTGGAGTTGGTTGTTGAGACCATTTGGTGAGGGAAAAATCAGATGCCACTCTGAGGTCTGGCAGAACCAAGGACAGGACAGGCCATCACAGGAGTTTCAAGGGCTTCTGAGGCTAGCTGTAGCCCATGGTAAAATAAATAAATAAGTTAATTCACTCTGCAAACCTGAGCAAAGGATATCGGGAAGGGCTTTGTGACTGAATGTCAACTGTCTTTGGAGAACTATCCATTCTTGTTCATTGGATTTTAGTAGATTTTGCATAGTTTTACAGGACTGTGCATGTTTGTGTGATAACACTAACAAGATATTCTGAAGAGCTGGTTGGTTAATGAAAATGTAACAAGATCTTTTACTTGTAGAGCAGCTGTTCCAGTGTTTGGGCATTCCACTTCAAGCTGCTCTGAGCTGATCTAGTCCAAAGAGGCTTTACTGAAAGTATGTTGTAATAAAGTGTCTATTGGGTGAATTTGCCTAATAGTTTTTTGTGCTTTATGTCTGTGAGAAAAGACATATGATATTTGGGAAGCTGTTTTGCTTTGATTTCCCAGCAAAGTAATCCTTCTCTCACAAATTCTAACTGTATGACGCCATAGAACAGGCTTAACCCAGGTTGTAAAAATGTGTAGGTTGTACCATCTTAATTCCCCTTTGGAAGATATGTATAATTCGTTTCCTTAGATCTTTAACATGCATGCTTTCCTCTTGAACTATTTGCATATCTTTCACTCCTTTTAAACAAAACCTCCCAAAGAAAACAACAAATATCCTGATTTTATTCATTTCAGCCTCAGAGATTACATGAAGGACATAACATAATGTTTGTGAAGCATTTTCTCATATTTTTATAGCATACTAGAATATTCTGGGGCAGTTGTTCTCCAATTTCAGTGTGCAAAAAATACCTGTGGAGTACATTAAAATGCCGGTTCTAAGGCACCTCAGGGCTCTCACTCAGTGGGCCCATGGTACAGTTGGCAGCTGTAGTGCTTTAAGACAGCCACAGTTTGCATTATAGACCCAAGGTCTCTTTTAATAAAAGGGTGGAATTGTTTCCTTTATTTGATTCTTTCCATTTGAAGACCTTAGAATGCTATGCAAAAACTTTAAAACAATCTTGTGCTAGACAATAATGGGAATAGTGACATCAGGGAGAAACTAGGAAAGAAAAGAAAAAGTTTGGTTCTCATAGCTGTTTTGCTCTGGGTAGGATACACAGTTACATTTGACAACATGATGTATATGCCAGGAACATAGTTGATGCTTAATCATTGGGGTGAGTTCTGAGGCACCCCATCATTTCTGTGGTGCCTCCTAAAAACTGTGTCAGCTTAGGATTTGAAAACACCCTTCTCAGACTATTCAAGTCATGATTGAATTGATGACAATATCAGGAAGAGAAACGTTTAAGCACTCCTCAGATGCTATTCCATCTTGCTTCATGTCATAAACCCACAGATGTTCTCTTCTTTCTTTAGGGGACTTCTAACATTCTTGTTTTACAATGTTAGGAATTATAATATATACAATATGCTTCTCTGAAAGTGTCATTTATGTTTGTAATATATTGTCCTTTGACCTAGAAGCATGCATCATGTAAACTACAGATGTCTATTTTTTTGCATTGTGTGGAGGGTGTCAATTACTTGCTGTCTGCTTTCACTAAACCTTAGTGTGCAAAGAGTTTTTCTCTATGTGTTTGACTCCACTTGTGAGAGGCAGGGTAAAGCTGGGCAGAGGAATGGGGGTCCTCCTGAGAGGGTCCTACACTGAGGAGGGATGGGGTAACCCACAGTAAGCAGTGTTCAAAAAGAGAAAGGTCAAGTCAGGAGAAGCCCGATGCATCCACCATCAGGGAAAGTGGAGTGTGGATAGCCAGGAATGAGAAGAAGAAAGGCCAAGATGATAAGAGGAACTGATAAGAAAGGTAAGAAAGAAGTGAGAGGGTCAAGGCCATTGTTCCATGAGGGGGGTCTGGGATTCTCAAAACTCATTTTTAGTAGCATGAAATTCCATTTTCTGGACAATGAAAGTCTTTGTGGGTTACATTTAAGTAATTATTCAAGGCATCTTGCTCTTTCAACTACTTCCAAACACAGGATTTATAGCAGCTTTGGAATCTTACCTATTTATTCACAGAAGACCTTGGGTTTCTAAAGGTAACTCATACCCAGTATCCTCGTGTGATTTTGCTACAGCTTCTCTGTTGGTTTCAGCCACCTTTAAATGGCATTAAAGGTGCCATTAAATGATACCACCATCCCACCAATGCCCTTGTCTGGGATAAAGGTCCATCGATGCCTTTCAAGCTGCCAGTCCTTAACATGCTAGGGCAGGGCAGCATCCCCCAGAGCCCTCAAGGTGAGAATGCTGCTGTGTCCAGCTCCCATATGGGGAGCATAGTTCTTCCTACCTGGCTGTCATACCTGGTCTCCAGGCCCCAAGCAGTAGGGTTCATACTTCCTGCCTCACAGAGTTCTTCAGGAAAACTCTTCCTTCAATTTCTGTCTCCACAGGACTCAGACATGAGACCATGGGGCTGAGATAAGGAACTAGAAGCCATAACACATAGCACATTATTCTCTGTGATCGCCTTTGTCTGAAAGCCCACTCCCTCCTCTGGTTCTTCAGACACAAACCCTCACGCAAATCAACTCCTGGGACCAGCTCCCCTGGTTCATTGGTTGTGCCTGGTATGTCTACAACCCTCTCTGCTTCTGGGATCCACTTCCCCATGTAGGCATTGGTTGGCTTGGTTTGAAGCCTCAGAGTCTGTGCAGACAGCATGGAACACCTTGCACTCACTGCCCTAAACACAGGTAGCTTGCTAACATTTGCCATTGCTTTCTCAGAAGACTGGGAAGCATCTGAGGTAAGCAGCTGGGTTAACTTCAGAGGTAGGGAATATAAGAGTCTCATATTATGGCTAATATGTATTTGCTAAAATAGTACTACCTCTCAGGACCTGTGGCATTTCCTGCATGTATTCTGGGGTTTACTTATGAGCCTCCAAGGATGAACACGTTGTCTAATATCCTGGGTTGTCCCAAAGGACTTTCAGCTGGAAAGAGTAAAGTTGGAGAATTAAACTCTATGAGTATTAATTACCTTCCTGTCTGAACAGAGCCTACTCTAAACAACCTTATGATGTAGATGAAGTTGTTCTGGGAGCACCGCCAGCTCACAGTTCTCTCTGCTTCTGCCCCCATCTCACCCTTTCCTAGGAGCCCTCTGGACCACGGGGAAGTAAAGTCCAGAAGCATGGGGACAAGAGGCAAGGCTGTGGGGTCAGAAAACTGTTTCAAAGCTTAGCCTTGCCACCTGTTAGCTGTATGACCTTGAAGCAGTTCCTTAATGACTATAAGCCTCAGTTTCTTTATCTGTCAAATGGAAATAACCTCATAGTGTTGGTGTGAAGGTTAAATGTCTGCCTCATAGTTAGGACTCAGTAAATGAAAGCCATTATTATTATTGGATTTTGCTTGTATGATTTTCCCTCCCAAAATGCCCTGTGTCCCCAGAGACATCCTTTCCTTCCTCCCCCGGCAATTAAAACCTGCTCTCAGGGGCTTCCCTGGTGGCGCAGTGGTTGGGAGTCCGCCTGCCGATGCAGGGGACACGGGTTCGTATCCCGATCCGGGAAGATCCCACATGCCGCGGAGCGGCTGGGCCCGTGAGCCATGGCCGCTGAGCCTGCGCGTCCGGAGCCTGTGCTCCGCAACGGGAGAGGCCACAACAGTGAGAGGCCCATATACCGCAAAAAAAAAAAAAAAAAAAACCTGCTCTCAGAAAAACATCAGAAAAATGATTTTAAAAAAATTATAGCTGCTAAGTGCATTTTGCAGTGGGCACTAGCATGGTTGTGGCACTGGACATCTAAATACTTTGACTGAGTCAATTAAATTTCTAGAAATGAATATTACTGAAGGTATTTGCATTATTAAATCACGATAAGAAAAAAGCATTTCATTCATTCAATAAACTCAGTTATAGAGTACTGTTATTGAGTTTCAGGCACTGTGCTAGGTACTTGCTATATGTATGGTAGTATTCCAAGCTGATAATGTACTATGTTTGTAGAACTTTGAATCTAACAAACCAAAAAATGATAATAGTGGGATTTCAAACACTGGTGACTGTGTAAGGTGGGAAGTAAATTTCAGGCATCCTCCTATTCACAAACCACTATATTTTATTTTATAGTTTGGTGAGCATGATGGAGGAGAGAGTTTTAGGGGGATTAGGAGATTAGGAGGAATGATGGGAAATAATGAATTAAAAGAGGAAAAAGTTAAATGGAGAGTTTAAATTCTAAGTAAAAGATCATTCTAACAGGATGAAAATAATCACACACAAGCAGTCCTAATTTCAAATGGTCTCTTGACTGAGATTCAAGATTGTAGACTTGCTCCCCAAAATAGCTGGGACTCAAGTTCAGTAAAACATGCCTTTATGGCCTGACTTGGGACTGGAGTCATTCCATAAAAATGGATATTCTGGAAAAATAGAAATTGGCACTTTTCTTAAGAATTTTACTGAAAAGAATTCTCTTCTTCAGCAACCAAATGCGTGTACTTGCTTTTTCTTCTATTAATAAAATTAGGATACGCAAAAGTCTAATAAAATTACATAAACACTCACAAGATTATTTAAATCTTTATTGTTCAATTTGCATAAAACCACCACATTTCACCTAAAATGGGATTATGTAAGAATGAAATCTTTTCTTATAAATTAAACAAAATCTTGGAACTTTGGAAGAGCTGATAAACTTTGTGCAATATATAGTTTCATTATTTTCTAAATGCAATTTTTTAAAATAAATTTATTTATTTACCTATTTATTTTTGGCTGTGTTGGGTGTTTGTTGCTGCACGTGGGCTTTCTCTGTTTGCGGTGAGCGGGGGCTACTCTTCATTGCAGTCCTCAGGCTTCTCATTGCGGTGGCTTCTCTTGTTGAGGAGCACGGTCTCCAAGTGCGTGGGCTCAGTAGTTGTGGCGCACGGGCTTAGTTGCTCCACAGCATGTGGGATCTTCCCAGACCAGTGTCCCCTGCATTGGCAGGCAGATTCTTAGCCACTGCGCCAGCAGGGAAGTCCCCTAAATGCAATTTTTTAAAAGGATTTAGAACTCATAAACCCTAATGGCCCCTCCTACAGTGGACTGGGCACTGTGGTAGGCACATTTATAGAGATTTTCCCTTTTAATCTCATTTAATCATTGACATCATCCTGTGAGGTGGGTTTTGTACTCATTTGACTGGTAGGAAACTGAGGCTTAGAGAGGTTAAGAGAGTGGTAGGTGCACCTCCAGCCTAGAGCTTTTACTGTTAGACCAAGTGGTAGCACACAAGTCTCTATGGATGACAATGGTGGAAGTTTAGATTTTGCTTTTTATCTGAAAATCACTTATAATTTATTCTCTGATTTACAATCTGCAAAGGATGTGGATTGAGTTATTCCATGGAAGCAATTATTCTGGACTTGAAGGGACTTTGAAGCACCTTTATATGACAAAACCGCAAAATCTCTTAATGATCTCACCCCAGGGTTGCCAGGGAGGAATTAAGAGGGGAAGGGTAGGCACAGCAACAGGGATAAGCTTTTGGTACAGGAGCAAGGAGTAAGAGACTCTGATTCCCATGAGAAATTTCCAGATGAATGAGGGAGAGACCCATGTTCAGTCCTTCAGGACCTGGTTACCTGCTTACTGTAGGCTCCTGAAGACGCCATATATTTTTATACTGGAGGCTCACTGAAACTAACTTAGTACTTTGTATTCCACTCATACACAAACCAAGACAGCTAAACATAGTAAATTTTGGATGATTCCTGGAAATATATGACATTTGGTTTCAAGTATAGCAGACAGTAATCTGTTAATTTCCATTTCTATCCAGTGCAGAAACCAATGTGATGGACCAGTTTTATCTTAGCTATATATGTTCAAGACCTGTATTGCATTTTGATAATGCCAAACACAATAAGAACCAGGAATAATGATAAGTAAAAACTTATTAAAGAGGTATTTGAAATCTGGAATCAGTATTTACAGTATAGATACGATTCAGGCTCCTGCATAACAAGTGATGGACAGTTAGTTGAACTTTAAAGACAGTGCCCATTTTGGGCATAGACACCTTCAAAAGCAAGAAAATATGGAATATAAATTTGAATTTGCCGTGTTTAAATTTTTATTAACATTTCTAACAAAATCATTTTAATTATCCTTTTATTTCTAGAAATTATTTGTAAACTGGCTTAAAAATATAAACATTAATGAATAAAAAGGACTCATTGGCCCAGTTGGTAAGTGGTGATGATTTTTTCCTAGAATACTGAAGATTATTGACCTCTCTTATATTCCAATGTATATCAATAATTGAATGAATAAAGGAATGAATCTAGACCCAGTTAATACAGATATAAGAGGATCTTTAAAATATATACAATAAAAGAATGTAAAATAGAGAGGAGATCAAACTGAAGGAAAAATAAATTTTAATTTTTAATTTTAGACCTTGGGAAATAAGGGAAAAATGGCTACAGGTTGCAGCAACCTCTGAAGACTTTTTATCTGCAGGGAACTTTATGACTATTCCTGTCCTGATTATTATGGCAGATCAGATTCCACACCCAGTTTAGTTACAAAGCTGGAGACAGAACTTTACATATCTTCAGGTGTGATACTGAAAGAAGATTCTGTGAGAACAAAGAGTCTCATGACTGTGAAAATGATACCTTTCACACCCTAATGCAACTTTTAATGAGTCTACTTTCTGTTTCTATAAGCCAGTTGTAACTAACTGCTTTACAATTTGCAGCCTTATACTTTATGCAACACCTATACTTCACTTCTTGCTGCCTCTGTCTGCTCAATTGATAGTTTCAGGCAACTGCATCTAAATACAATATGCTTAAACTTTATGATGTATATGCAAGGATGTTTATGGCAACATTATTTGTATTACTGAAAAATTGGGGATAACTTAAATGACCATAAATCTAAGAAGAATTAAATAAACCACCATATGTTGGTATTCTGGAATATTATAGACCACTAAAAAGAATGTATATACTGGCATGCAGGGTTGTCTATGATATATATTTTTGAGTAAAAATAAGGAAGTTATGGAACAATATATTTAACAAGATCCCATTAAAAGGGATAAATCTTCTCTATATAAATATATTACATACATAGTTCATTTATACATGCATATGTAATACATGCATATATATACACATATATATTATATACGTGTGTGTATAAAAGGACTGGAAGGATACTCATAGACTTGTAAGTGATTATTCCTGGGGGAATGGGGTAATGTGTACTTTTTATTTTAAACATTTCTGTATTATATTCTTTCTTTTTTTTTTTGAATAAGAAAATAATACATTTGTAATTAATTTTTTTTTAAGTTAGAGCATACCTGCTCTCAAGATTTTAAAAGTACCATAAGTGGATGTGCATTTTTCAGGTCTTCTCCAAAAATGAATTGTATTTAAAACTGGGTCTTTAGCACCTGACTTTTCATCCTTGGCTCACATATGTTTCCTAGGTTCTTGAATCTGCCATTATCATTGTCTATTTGAAGCACAGAAAAGGTAAAGGGAGGCAAAATGATTTTTTTATCATCACCCAAACTCCTGGTGTTGTAAGGTCTCATACTCTTTGTTACATCCTAAGGACTTACATTGGCCGGCAGGAGAGCCTTTGGATCAACTTGCCATTGAAACAAAAGAAAAAATAAGGATAACTGCCTCCAGACAACCCAATCCTTCAACAAATAAATCAGAATCAATATTCAAATAGCTACAATGAAGTAACATTGAATTTTATTCTAAATGACAAATTAAAACTGCATTTCTGAGACAAACACAAACCAGGGACCGCTTGCAAAACTTTGCTGTCACTTCCAAAAAGCCCGGCCCTAAGACTGATTTGGGTTTTTCCATTCCCACTCTCATCCCCCAGACAACAGTTATTGGGAAAAATGCAGAGCTGAATTTCAAATTATTTTGTGGGGACAATTCCCCGCCCCCTTCAGCTCAATCAAGGAGCGCTTTCTTGTTTGCTGGTTGCTTGACTGTAAGATATCTTCACGTAAATTCCCCAATAATGGAATCATAGATACGTTATGACAACACATATAGGCCTGCTGTACTTTCTCAGATACTTGCTTTTTTTTCGGAAATGCATCAGTTCCAAAAAAGAGTTAAAAAACCCTTTCGTTCATTCACCCATTCACCCATTCATTCGTTTCTGCAAAGAGTGAGCGCATTTATGTAAGAACCTGAGCTCACATACCTGCACACACACAGAAATACCCAGGTACTCAGATGGCACAGCAAGCCTGTGTAGTCAGCCATCTACTACTAAACAAATCTAGGCCGAAGACAACCATGGTCCTGTAGCCCCACAAAGGAGCTCAGTGTGTGCATCCTGCACGGAGTTGGTGCAGACAAACCGTTCACAGAAGGGTGAAGGCTCATCCGCTCCCCTGCTGCCGCCGCCGGGCGCTGGAGCAGGCAAGGCCGGGGAATCGCCTTCCCCCCGAGGCCGGCCAGGCAGAGACTCGGGAACATAAAACACATTCCAGCGGTTGGCATCTAGGCGCGCAGCTGCCAGGAGCGGCCAGTGTGTGGCCTTGGGGCCGCGGGGCGGGGGCCTGGCGGGGGCAGAGCAGGTCCGGAGGTAGGGACTGCGGAAAGCGGCCTGCGGGCCAGTTTGGCTCGGCAGCCTCAGGCCTGATTACTGAGAGCAAGTTTTATCTACAAAGTGTGCTTCGGGAGGTTGGAATTCCTGTGGAGGGGGGGAGTACTCTCTGTACCTTTGTGCTCCCGACTCAGGCCAAAGGGAAACCCCAGAATTACCACAAACTCATCCCAATCCTGGCTTGGCATCACCAATCGGCTAAAGGCAATTTTTGGAAGATGTTTTCATTTAGCGCTTAGAAGTGCATGTTGGGGTCCAGTTTATGTGTGTATATGTAGGCATGTTTTAAAGAATGAATTCTTCTCCTAATTGTCATCTTTGCACACAGATGGGGGCTGTGAGGTGTGAGGGGGTAATGTCTGTTAGAACTTCAAGGGATTGGTTTTCACATGAAAGAGCGTCATAAATGAGAAATTGCTGAAATTATCTTGTAGTAGCTTCGGAGGGACATTTACCACGGAATTACTTTTTAAATTTCAGTTCATCTGAAAGCCAGTATGGTTAAATTAACCAAAACCTAAATTTAAAAAAAATTCCTCAATTCTTCCAGGCCTACTTCACATCATCAAACTAGGCCCTGCTGGAGGCCCCATTAAAATGGCAGCTCCCACTGAGAGAGAGACAAAAGCCCCCTCTCTGAATGGGGATGCTGAAACAGTGATGGACTCTCAGAACTGCTTTTTTTTTTTTTTTAATCCATTAAAAAAAAAAAGTTACCTCTGTATTGACTGTGAGAGAGTATTTATTTAGCTCTCCACACTGTGGGAAACAGAGGCGTTCTCCCTTATAAGGACACCCAGACCTTCTTGGGAGAGGAGAGAAATATGAATCCATAACATGGCTGAACAAATTCCTCCTCACAACTGAATTCATGGAATGTTTCGGACGTGAACAGCTTAATTTTGGTGTGGTCTGGGACAAATTAATATGACTCAAATCCCACCTCACACAGGAAGCTTCTCCTGATGAAATGGGTGGGGTGAGTTCACTTACTTGCCTCAGAATTCTAACAGTTGCCTCTATTACATTTAAATGTGCCCCCCTCTCCTCAGCGAGCAAACCTTTAAAAAGGAATAGAGAAATCAAGAAATAAAAACACATCTAAAAAACCTAACTGTGCAGTGTCAGCATATGACGCTGTGATATTTTAGGCTATGTGAATGATATGTGAGTTTTTAAGCAACAAAATTAAAACTCCTAGAGGGTAGTCCAGCACCTTCGTATTTGGGGAATAAACATAATAAACACAATAATTGCTCTTCCAGCGTTTCTCATGAAGCCTCGGGAACAGTTATTCCAACCACACAGGCTTCGAGACTCACAAGGAAGTATCACCCACTTCTTCCAGAAGATGGACAAGGCTTTCCCCTGAACACCTAATCAGATACTTCTGTTCTCTCATAGAGAGCTCAGTCTCTATGAGTAAAGGACAATTATCTACGACTTAAAATGAACTTTGATGTCATTCTCTCTAGGATTAAATTTCTTTACTTTTGCGAAGTGGGAATAAAATTAATTGCTACCACATAAGGGAGTAGGTTCCGGAGGGAAAACTATGACAAATATCAGATACGCACTTTGGATTTAGGAACCCACTTGCAGATTGTTCACACACATTACCTCTTTAGTTACCTTGTATTTATAGAAGGGAGTAGAGAGAAAGATTACTTCTTGATGATCAATAAGAGAAATCACTTGTATTGGTTTTGAACTGCATCATACCCTTATTCTTTCTGCAAATTTATGCATGTAAATATGTTCAGGTTCAGTTAGTGTTAAAGTTAGATTACTTTCCCTGAAACATTGATAATCAGGAGAGGTTCCTCAAGAAGCAATACGGGTTCTTAGATGCTTAGGGGTGGAATGCCAGGCAAGATGCCATTTTAAAGATGCTCTTAGGCAGATGTAACCAGATGAGGGCAGTAGGACTTAGAGACCATGAAATATGGACAGAACAGCTGACACCACCACTCTGTGGGACTATCTCTTCAGTGCGGAGGGGGTGCATGCAAGCCAGGACAGTGCTCCCATTCCAGATTAGGCTTCTCAGAACACATGTGTGTTTCCATATGCATCTGTAGTACATTATTTCTCTATCAGAATAGTGTTTTGGTCAAGAATCAATAGGAATGATAGGTCATTTAATGTCACTGACAGAAGCCTCTGAAAAATGTTTATCAATAAGGGGTACGGGGGCTTCCCTGGTGGCGCAGTGGTTGAGAGTCCGCCTGCCAGTGCAGGAGACACGGGTTCGTGCCCAGGTCTGGGAAGATCCCACGTGCCGCAGAGCGGCTGGGCCCGTGAGCCATGGCCGCTGAGCCTGTGTGTCCGGAACCTTTGCTCTGCAACGGGCAAGGCCACAACAGTGGGAGGCCTGCGTACCGCAAAAAAAAAAAAAAAAGGAATAAGGGGTACATATTTAGGCATTCCTTTTTTATTACAAGAATTATAGGTCTTTGGAGGTAGAAAGAACATCCTTGAGAATGGATTTTCAAATGCTTTTCCTCCTAGTAATGGACTCCTTTTAAAATAAAAAAAAAATAAATACAAGCCTACATGCAATTCTAATATGTAAAATAATACTAGGACATCTTATTGAACTGAGGGAACATTTAGGGTTCCAGGGACTTGTTTTGAAGATCACCGTGCTAACGTGGTTTTGAAACTTCCTGAATAAGAAGCTGTAGGAATCATCGAGAATGCAAAGGGACAGTAAACATAGATACCAGGGAAATAGGATCATCGTACTAGAAGAACTCCTACTTGATATACAGATGAAGAATGGTGGTTTGCTGCAAGTAGCTCAAGGTTACACAGCTACTTTGTGATGAACTCAGGACCCAAATTCAATTTTTTTTCCCCCACTTTCAAGCCACTATATGATGCTGTCTCTGAAGTCTGGAGTGTCTTTGAAATCAGGCGGTATGATGCTGTAATCAATTTTAATGATCTAAAGCTTTTAGAACTTGGTGAAAAAATTTATAGCAAAGAGCAACTATTTACATTGTTCTGTGCTGACACAAAACTGATCATGATTCTCAGGGATATTTTTATGTTGATGATAATCATTCCTTATATTTATTCAGTCTGATATGCATGGTTTAAACACTGTCACTTGCATCCTGGAGTTAGACATAGGACATGACATCCCTGACCAGTAAATCCCTTGAGTGAGTGCATTTTCCCCCTCTGTGCATGTCTCCTTCTCGTCCATTGTCTGTCTTCTTTTCATGCCTGTCAGGCGGTGGCCATGACTGTGCACTTATAAAGGTCAGTGACCCAGCAGAGAGGGCAGGCCCTGCAGAAGGCGTGTTGATGAAGCATTTCAATGCACGCTGAATTTGTTAGCTCTCTGGCTCACTCCCAGGAGCAGGCTACAATTGTTTCCTGTGTGGCATGGCACCCACCCGGAACTCTCATGGTATGGGCCATTCCAACCAGGAATCTATAAACCATATCCTACAAAATAAACACTCCACATTTCCCAGCACACTAAATTCTTTTACCTGGCTCTCTTTCCCTTAATTTGTCCAGTATACCCAGTAAAACTAATTAAAACACAGGTTTCCTTTATTTACATAAATGGTCACTCATGAGGATGTTTTCAAAGCATTATTTGTAAAACTAGGAGGCCACATAGACAGTAAAATCACACCTTTCAGGCTGAAGAGTTTTAGAAGGCTGAGGTCCTAAGTCTCTATTATGCATACTAAATTATACAAAAGCAGACATAGTACTTCATCTGAAATTGTCTCAAGAAAGGCAAGCATCTGTTTCTTTGGTGCACTTACATTTTAGTAAAGCAATGATGATCTAGAAGTGGAAGCCAGTGATTCAAAAATGAAAGGCTCATCCCCAAATTTCAAATAATCTTTGCTGTAAGTGTAGAAGGCAGCTATCACTTAAGTGAAATCAAATGAAAAAGTTGCCTGTATATGTTCTGTTTCTAATCATGGTGGAATAGCTTCTGTCAGACTATCCTTCCTACAGATAGCAATTATAAACTCTGGGTAAAATATTAAAAGACAACTCTTTAAATGTATTGGTCAGATACCAAAGCAGGCAGAAACTGGAGGGAATTTTATCCTTGAAATAAGAAACCACACTGGATAAGATCAATATGTTTATCGATTTTCCTGAGCGTACTCTATAGTCCACCTGTTACAGGACAACTGTA
The DNA here is from genome assembly GCF_008692025.1 of Phocoena sinus. Classification (NCBI taxonomy): domain Eukaryota; kingdom Metazoa; phylum Chordata; class Mammalia; order Artiodactyla; family Phocoenidae; genus Phocoena; species Phocoena sinus. Next base: position 57,038,802 of record NC_045771.1, read on the forward strand.
ACTCAAGCAGAAAGCCGCACACCATCTTATTGGCCTGAGAATTCAGAGAATGGAGTTTGGGGTTATCACAGTGACTGGAAATTAAGGGGTAAAAATCCCCAAAAGAGAGACTACAGAGGAAGTAGACACCAAAATCTGCTTATATTATCCTCTGAAATCCTTGGCTGACCCCTGAACGGCACATGTGAAAGGGAGACTTAGAGGAGCCCAGTGGAAAACCACAGCTGGGAGACTGAAAGAACAGAATAGAGATTTCAGGTTCTGGTCACTGTAGAGGACACAGTTTAGATTTTGAGTCCTGCCAACTTTGGTAATTTTTCAAGGTTTTGACTTAAACTCTAGAAAAGTTATGGCTTAGGTACAAAGACTACATATTAAGGAATTTGACCTAGGACTAATGACAAAACTGAAACAGACCCATCAAAGCATCAAACCAAGCCTCTACAATTTCAAGGTGATCAGTCAGCAATTTAACTGGCAGATGGAACAAAATTCAATACTGTTCACAGGAAAATAACAGAAACCAGAGCCTATAATGTATTCTCTACAATGTCCAGTATACAATAAAAAATTACTAGACCTATGAAGAAATAGGAAAATGTGACCAAACAGTAAATGACCTGAGATGACCCAGATGTTACAAAGACTTTAATGCAGCTATAATACATTTGTTTAAGGGCTAAAGGATAAGATAATTATAATAAGCAGACAGATAGAAAATTACAGCAAAGAAATGGAAACCACAAAAATGAGCCAAATGGAAATTCTAGAACTGAAAAGTACAATATTTAGTATAAAACTCACAAGATAGGCTTAAGAGCAGTATAAAGCGTCAGGAATTTTGACGACATCAATAGAAACTATCCAATCTGAAGACTAGGGAGAAAAAAAGTTTTACAAGTATGTGAAAAGAACTTCAGGGTCCTGTGGGAAAATATCAAACAGTGTAACATACATGGAATTGGCTTCCCAGAAGAGGAGAGAAAAAAAATGAAAGAGAAAAAACAACTGAAAAAATAATAGATGAAAAATTCCTAAATTTGATGTAAAACATCAAATTACAGCTCCAAGTAGATTAGCAAACTGCATACAAAGTAAGTACAAAGAAAACCACATCTAGGCACAGGTTAGCCATATTTCTGAAAGCCAACGATAAAGGAAAAATCCTGAAAAGTTCTCAGAAGGAAAAGATATCACATAAGGAGACAATGATACAGATAATAACTGACTTTTCAACAGAAACAATGGAAACAGAGACAACTGAACAATATCATTGAAGTGCTAAATGATAAATTCAGTCCATCCAGAATTCTACATCCAGCAAAAATATCCTTCAAAAATGAAGGTAGGGCTGCCCTGGTGGCGGAGTGGTTGAGAGTCCGCCTGCTGATGCAGGGGACACGGGTTTGTGCCCTGGTCCGGGAAGATCCCACATGCCGCGGAGCGGCTGGGCCTGTGAGCCATGGCCACTGAGCCTGCACATCCGGAGCCTGTGCTCCGCAATGGGAGAGGCCACAACAGTGAGAGGCCCGCACAAAAAAAAAAAAAATGAAGGTAAAGGCTGACTTGCTAAAGATGCATTGAAGGAAACTTTTCAGGCTGAAAGGAAGTAATAGCAGATACAAACTCAGATCAACAAAAGAATAAAAGCACCAAAAATAGGATTTTTAAAGTGGGTAAATATTTAAAAATTTATTCTAATTAAAAAAGAATCCATTCATTGATAGATATATGGATAAAGAAGATGTCTCACACAAACACACTCACAGGAATATTACTTAACCAAAGAAAAGAATGAAATCTCGCCATTTGGGACAACATGGATAGACCTAGAGGGTATTATGCTAAGTAAAGTAAGTCAGACAGAGAAAGACAAATACTGTGTGATTCCACTTATATGTGGAATCTAAAAAACAAAACAAATGAACACACATAACTAAACAGAAACAGAGTCATAGATACAGAGAACAAACAGGTGGTTGCCAGAGGGGAAGAGGGTGGGAGGAGGAGAAAAGTAGGTGAGGGAAGTTAAGAAGTACAAACTACTAGTTACCAAATAAATGAGTCACAGGTATGAAATGTATAGTGTGGGAAATACAGTCAATAATTATGTAATATCTTTGTATGATGACAGATGGTAACTAGATTTATCGTGATGATCATTTTGAAATGTATAGAAATATCAAATCACTATGTTAAGTACCAGGAACTAACATAATGTTTTAGGTCAATTATACCTCAAAAGTAAACAAAGACAAATGAACAGACTCAGACAAAGAGATCAGATTTATGGTTACCAGAGGTGGGGGACAGGGGATGGGGGAACAGGGAGTTGGATGAAGGTGGTCAAAAGGTACAAACTTCCAGTTATGAGATAAATAAGTACTAGGGATGTGATGTGCAACATGATACATATAATTAACACTGCTGTGCGTTATGTATGAAAGCTGTTAAGAGAGTAAATCCTAAGAGTTCTCATCACAAAGAAAAATTTTTTTTTTCTATTTCTTTAATGTTGTATCTGTATGAGATGATGGATGTTCATTCAACCTATTTGGTCATCATTTCATGTTGTATGTAAGACAAATCATTATGTTGTATACCTTAAACTTATACAGTGTTCTATGCCAATTATATCTCAATAAAACTGCAAGAAAAAAACCTCACTGTTTAAAGCAAAGTTTATAATGTATTTTGGTATTTATAATATTGTGATCTATAATATGACTGGGCATTAATGGAATTTTACCTTTGCTGGATTTTAAAATTTTACATAAACGGGTAAAATATCCAATCTAAGTAGGCTGTGGTAAGTTAAGAATGCATTTTATAATACCTAGAGAAATCCCTTAAATAATACAAAAAGGTAGAGTTAAATCCACAGGGAAATTAAGGTGAATATTTTAAAAATATGACTAATCCAAAATAATGTAGGGAAGGAGAAACAAAGGAAAAAGATGGGACAAATAGAAAATAGCAGAATGATAAACCTAAATTCAACTATATCAAGATTAAATAAGCTAAACACTAATTAAAAGGCAGATATTGCCAAATAGCATAAAAAGGCAAGACTCAACCATATCTAATCTTTAAGAGATGCACGTTAAATATAAAGAGACAGGTTGAATATAAAAAGTTATATCATGCAAACTGTGACATGAGAAATATGGTGTGGCTATATTAACCCAAGACAAATGTGGACTTCACACAAGGGAACATTATTAGAATTTAAAGGCATTTCATGTTGATAAAACGATCAGTTCAACAGAAAGACACAATAATCCCAAATGCATATGGAGTCAATAACAGACCTTCAAAATACATGAAGAAAAACTGACAGAACTAAAAAGAGAAATAAACAAATTCACAATCATACTTAAAGACTTTACTATTACTCCCTCAGTAAATGATAGACCAACTAGATGAAAAATCAAGAGCATAGAAGATTTGAACATTATCAATCACCTCGACCTATTTGACATTTATAGAATGTTATACCTAACAACTTCAGAATACATATTCTTTTCAAGTTCACACAGAGTATTCATTAAGATAGACCATATGCTGGGCCATAAAATAAGTCTTGAATTTCAAAGGAGTGAAATTTTACGAAGTTATTTTCTTATATAGTAGAGTTAAATTAGAAATGAACAATAATATATCTTGAAGACTGCTAAATGAACTGTGGGTCAAAGAAGAAAACACAAGGGAAGTTAGAAACTACTTCAAAATGAATGATAAGGAACATACAACATATTAAAATTTGTGGAATGTAGCTAAAATCAGTGCTGAGAGGGAGAAAAACCTTAAATGCTTATATATATATATATATATATATATATATTTTTTTTTTTTTTTTTTTTTTTTTTTTTCGGTATGCGGGCCTCTCACTTTTGTGGCCTCTCCCGTTGCGGAGCGCAGGCTCAGCGGCCATGGCTCACGGGCCCAGCCGCTCCGCGGCATGTGGGATCTTCCTGGACCGGGGCACGAACCCGTCTCCCCTGCATCGGCAGGCGGACTCTCAACCACTGCGCCACCAGGGAAGCCCTAAATGCTTATATTTTAATAAAGATATAAAATCAACGATGTAAGTTTTTACTTTAAATTGCTATAAAAAGAAGAAAAAATTAAAGGAAGGAAGGAAATAAAAATAAGAGCAGAAATCAGTAAAATAGAAAACAATGGGGAAAATTACCAAAAGCCAAAAGTTGCTTCTTTAAAAAGATTAATAAAATTTATAAACTCCTAGCAAGCATGATTACGAAAAAAAGAGAAGCACAAATGATAAATATCAGGAACAAAATAGAGAATGATACTACAGGTCCTATAGACATTAAAATGATAATAAAAGAAGACAAGGGAGTATTATGCTTTGGGGCCAACAAGTAATATTCAGCAAATATAGATTCAACGAATGAGCTCACAGCTCCTACCTCATACCAGACACAGAAACTGAGATGAATTTTATGTTTGAACCTAAAAGCTAAAGCTAGAAAGTTTCTAGAAGAAAGCATAGGAGCCTTTTTTTTGAGGCCATGGGTCAGCAAAAATTTCTTATGAGGAGACAAAAACACTGAACATAAGAGGAAAATTTATAAATTGGACTTTATCAAAATTTAAAAACTTCTGATTATCTAAAGGACCCATAAATAAGGTAAAATGATAAGCCACAGACTGTGAGAAAATATAACACACATATCTGAGAAAAAACTTACATAGAGAATACATAAAGAACTCCTAAAAATCAACAATTAAAAACCAAACAAGAATTTTAAAATGGATAAAACATTTGACCATATACTTCAAAAAAGAAAAGATAGGTACAAGAGTAAAATCTCAAACATCACTAATTGTCAGAAAATTGCAAATTAAAATCATGATAATATATCGCTTCATACCAAATGGCGAGACTCACCAACTGGTGAGACTGGCAACGTAAAAATTTCACACAGTGTTAGTGGGAATATAAAATAGTACCACCTGTATGGTAATTTCTTATAAAGTTAAATATACAACTATACCATCACTCAGTAATTCTACTCCTAGATACTTACTCAAAGGAACGAAAATTATGTCCAGAAAAAATGTGTATGAGAATATTCATGGGATTTGGGATTTACTGGAAGTGGATATAGAGGAACTTTCTGAGGTGACATAAATAGTGTCAGTTACATTTACCAGAACTTATTGAATTGTACACTTTAGATATGTGAGCTTCATTCTATATGAATTTTACCTCAAAATTTAAAAAAAAGAATCCAACAACATTGTCAAGATGTCAGTTCTACCCAGTTTATCAACTCAACCCTAATCAAAGTTCCAGAAAGTTATTTTGTGGATATTGACAGACTGATTCTAAAGTTTATATGGAGAGGCAAAAGACCCAGAAGAGCCAACACAATACTGAAGAAGGAAAATTGGAGGATGGATGCCTCCTGACTTCAAGATTTACCATAAAGCACAGTTATCAAGACAGTGTAGTACTGGCGACAAAATAGATCAGTGTAACAGAATAGGCAGCACAGAAGTAGACCAGACATATACAGAGTCCACTGATCTTTGACAAAGGAGTAAAGGCAATACAATAGAGAAAAGACAGCCCCTTCAACTAATGGTACTAGAACAACTGGACATCAATAAGCACAAAAATGAATCTAAACAGAGACCTCATACCCATCACAAAAATTAACTCAAAATGGATCATAGACCTAACTGTAAAATGCAAAACTATAAAACTCCTAGAAAATAACATAGGAGAAAACTTAGATGACCTTGGGTAAGGCAATGACTTTTTACATACGACCTTAAAAGCATGATCCACACACACAAAAATAAGTGATAAGCTGGACTTCGTTAAAGTTAAAAACTTGTGTTATGTGAAAAATAACGTCAAGAGAATAAGAAAACCAGCCACAGAGTGGGAGAAAATACTTGGAAAAGACACACCTGATAAGGGACTGATATCCTAAATATATAAAGAACTCTTAAAACTCTGATAAGAAAAAACCTGATTATAAAATAGGCCAAAGACCTTAACAGACACCTCACCAAAGAAGATATATAGATGGCAAATAAGCACATGAAAAGATGCTCCACATCATATATCATCATGGTATTTCAATTTAAAATAACCGTGAGATACCAGTACACACCTATCAGAATGGACAAAATCTGAAACACTGACAACACCAAATGCTGATGACGATGGAACAACAGGAACTCTAATTTATTGCTGGTGGGAATACAAAGTGACAGCCATTTTGGAAGACAGTCTGGTGGTTTCTTACAAAATTAAGCCTCATCTTACCATACAATCCAACAATCAGTCTCCTTGGTGTTTACCCAAAAGAGTTGAAAACTTATGTCCACACAAAAACCTGTACACAGATGTTTATAGCAGCTTTGTTAATAACTGCCAAAACTTGGAAGCAACCAAGGTGTTTTTCAGTAGGTGAATGGATAAACTATAATATAGCCATTCAATGAACTATTATTCAGCACTTAAAAAAAAAAAAAAAGGAGGGGAGGGCTATCAACCCAAGAAAAGACACAGAGGAACCTTAAATGCATATTACTAAGTGAAAGAAGTCAGTCTGAAATGGCTACATACTGTATAATTCCAACTATATGATATTCAGGAAAAGGGAAAGCCTCGGAGACAGTAAAACAGTGGTTGCCAGGGGTTGGAGAGGGGGGATGAATCAGTGGAGCACAGAGGATTTTCAGGGCAGTGAAAATACTCTGTATGATACTATAATGATGGACACGTCATTTTACATGCATCCAAACTCATAGAAGGGATAACTCCAGCAGAGAACCCTAATGTAAACTATGGACTGGGTGACTATAATGTAGCAGCGTAGGTTCATCCATTGTAACAAACGGTACTGCTCTGGTGCGGGAGGTTGATAATGGCGGAGCAGGGCAGGGAGGACGTATATGAGAAATCTCTGGACCTTTCCCTCAATTTTGCTTTGAACCTGAAACTGCTCTAAAAAAACAGCCTTTAGGAAAAAAAAAAAAAGCCAAGAAACAAACCAACCTCATGCTTACCACTCCCCCTCCTAAAATAAAGCAACAATTTCACAAATATTGTTAGAAAAATGTGGGAAGTATCCTTAAATAGTGATCCTGAAGCCTTTGCATATTGCATATTATCTGTTCATCATTCCTATTTGCTTGGTCTGTGAAAGTAAGAATGGTCCCTAATTCAGGTAAAGAGTTATAAAGAAAAAGAAAAAAAAGCTAAACTAATCATTGGTACACATGTAACTTCCCAGAGGTTTTGAAGGACAACTTGACAGGGCCTATGAAAACTTGCATAGCCGAACCTTTGACTCAGCAATCCCTCTTGTAGAAACCTGCCCCTAGAAATATTTACATTCAGTGCATAAAGATACATGGGCCACGATTTCAGTGTAGTATGGTTTGGAATAGGAACAAATTGGAGACACTTTACACGTTTATGGATAGGGAAATGGTTAACCAATTAAGGCACACCTATGTTAACAAATATTGCCCACCTGTTGAAACAAAGTATAAAATTAGGTGTCTATGAGATAGTTGTGTGTGAAAGAAGTAGGCTATAGAACAAAATGAACAATATCATCCCAGTTCTGTAAAAATAACTCCCTCCCATCTCTCTTCCTTCTCTCTGTTTCTCTCCTTCCTTTTTCTTTGTAAATAGAGAATGCCCTGATGGATACACATCAAACTATTATCAGTGGTTACCACCTGGAGAGAGGGGGTGGCGAGATGGCAAGTGAGAACTTTCATCTTTTTAAAACCTTCTATATACCTATACTGTTTAATTTTTCTTCTCAATGAATGTACTGTTGTGCTGTAATTAAAAATGTTTTCCAGTTTTATTGAGATGAAATTGACATATGCCATTGTATTAGTTTAAGTGTACAACATAATGATTTGATATGTCTGTATTGCAAAATGATCAGCACAGTAAGTTTAGTTAGCATCCATCACCTCACATAGTTGGAAATTGTTTTCCTTGTGATGAGAATTTTACTATTACTCTCTTAACAACTTTCAAGTATACAATAGAGTATTATTAACTACAGTCACCATGCTGTACATCACATCCCCAGCAACTTACTTATTGTATAACTGAAAGTTTGTACCTTTTGACCCCCCTCACCCATTTCTACCTCCCCACTCTGCCCCTACCCCACTTCTGATTGTTTCAAAAAGAAAGGAAGAGGAGAGAAAAGAAAGGCAAAAAGAAAAGAAGAAAAAGGAAAAGAAGGAAGGGAAGGAAAAAAGGAAAGAAGGAAAGGAAGAAGGAAGGGAAGGAGAGAAGGAAGGTGGGAGAAAAGAGGGGTCTGCACTGCAGAGGCAGAGAACCACTTAATCATCAGCGTTCACAATTGGTCAGGACTTACTTGGAAGAATGACCCCTTCTAGTGCATTCCCTGACTTCAGCTAGGGGCAGATTTGACACCCCAAATGATTGTGAATATTTCTTACTTTTAAAGACAGAGCAGAAGATTCCTCAACTTCACTTGATTGAGAATCTCTGTCCATAGTGTAGAAACAGAATAGCTGATCATCCTATACTAACTCACACAATGTTAACTTTCAATTACCCATGCTAAGGTTAAGAGAGGAGCAGTGACTTGGATGAGGAACCCCTTTCCACGCTCTTATTTCTATGTCTCTGTTTGTAGAGCCCATCACTGTAAAGCTTGAAGAACTTGAAGAACAGAGGTATGCTGTACAGCCACAATCTCAGAATCGGACAGAACTGAAAGCCCAGCTCTGTCTCCTACCAGATGTGTGAGCTTGGGCACAGTAATTAACATTCCTGAGCCTCAGTTTCTTTCTTTGGAAACTGTTATAATCATAATAGTAATGATGATATTAATCCATCCTACCTTGCAGGCCTGTTGTAAGAATTTTAAGACTAGATTAAACCTTAAGAATTGATTAAAAACCTTGCTCATAGTAAGTGCTCCATCATGGTTTTCATTAACCCAGTCTCCTAAGGTAACCCAGAAAGCTAGCGGAGCACAGTGGAGATAAGAACACATATCTCTTTACTTCAAGGTCAGGTCTCTTTACATTACAAAAGGCTTTTGTTAGAGAGTCTCTTTTAACGCAATAACTTTGGGTCTCTGATGACTTTACCTGACGTTACAATGCGGCTGCTGCCTTGCTTGTTGAGATCTACTTTGTAGTTCAGGAGAGCCTTATGCACACATACTCCAGGATGTGAAGGTTTGTTCTCCACATGAGGATGGCGGGCAGTTTATTCCTTCATCCTCACTGGAAAGGCTCACGCCAGAGGAAATGGGATTAAGTTTCACCAGGAGGGACTTAGATTAGACGGGAAGAAGAACTTCCTGACTGATGATTTCCTTTCCTGCAGTCTTTAAAAATAGAATAGTTCCCCATTTGTCAGTTTCTAAGATGCAGGCAGTTAGAATAGATGGTTTCTCAAGATCTCTTTCAATATTAGTATTAATTTTGTCACAGGGCTGTATTTCTAAGATGAACATACAAATACGAATTGAAGACAATTTAGAGGGATTTTCCTCCCAAGCAATAGGAAATGCTTTTTGTCTTTGTCTCTTAAAAGGCTTATAAAATTACGCAAAACTGCTTTAGCAAGCTAAATAATAATTCATTGAAAACATACAGAAAGAGATTTAGTAAACTATTCTGTGATAAAAATTTACATTTGCATATAGCACGTTAAAATTATTCACTATAGGTATTATTATTTCCTCATTATTAGATATTTGAATCAAACCTAAATGGGCTAGAACTGGGTCTGAAATCTAACTCGTTGGACTGGGTGGTCTTTGGCGCAATTTGACTTTAACATGTGGGCAAATGAGAATAAATAATATAAGGTAACACTGACATCTAGTGGATTCTTTGTGTTACTGCCACTATTTGAGGTGGAGCTTAAAACCCAGAGCTAGCTTTAGTATTTTACAAATTGGAGTGGACGGACCTGAGAGTCCCTTCTCCTTATTTTAAGAGTATATTTTTTAAAAAGTTTTCAAACATATGTTACTACTTAAAATTATCATTTTATTGTTTTCTAATTTAATTTTATTGTAGTAATGGAATGTGATCTGTGTGATGATTTGGAATTTATTGAGACTTCTTTTGAAAGCTAACCTGTGCTAACTTTTTGGCATTGTTCTACATGCACTTGAAAGAGCATATACTCTTCGTTTCTTTGTTGTTTTGTTTTTTGTAGAATTCTATATATACTTGTGAAATATAAATACTGACTCGGTTGTTTAAGTTTTCTGTATCCTAAGGTTTTGGGAGTAGGGAAGTCACTCAATTTATCATATTCTCATACAGATGAGATAAAAGCTTTCTCCATGATTGTGGTTTGTCAACATCATGTTATACTTTTGTTAGGTTTTTGCTTTCTGTATATACCTTAAATGCACACAAATTCATGGCTGTTGAATCTTCTTAGTGAAATATTCTTTTCAATTGTGTATTTCTCTCTTTATCCCCATTGTTGCCTTTTGCCTTAAATTCCATTTTATCTAACATTAATATTGCTACAATCACTTTCTTTAGGAAAAAAATTTGCTTGTATTTTTTGTCTCTTTTAAAATATTTAACCTTTCTGTGTTCTTTTGTTTGAGGTGTGTCTCTTGTAAACCATACATGGCCGGCTTAAAAAAAAAAATCTGAGGATCTTTGTATTTTAATAGTGAGTTTATTCTCTTTCCATATATTGTGATTATTTAAACTTACGTCCACCACCTTATTTTGTGTTCTTTATTTACTGTTTTATTTTTTGAATTTTATTTTTCTTTTTCCCTATGATTGATTGGATTGATATTTTTAAAAATTCTTTTCTCTGCCATTTTAGGATACATTGTATTCCTGTTTTTCTTTTACATATGGTCATTTACTTTTAGTTATCTTTATTATGAGACCATTCAAATATACAGATAAATATATGATGACCTATATGCCCACCTCCCAGCTTTAAGAAGTTTTAACAGCTCTAACATTCAGCTGGAACTGCTTTAGATTTATTAAATAAGAAAGAAAATTACAGATTCGGTTGAAGCCCCTGTGTACCCCTCAGTCTCATTTTTCTCTCTCTCCCTCTCAACAGTTAACGTCTATCATGAATTTGATGTTTATTAATTCCATGAACGTTTTAAAAATTTATTCTATATTTTCTGGCTAAACAATATATTTCAATAGTTTTAAATGTCTTGCTGGTTAAAACATTTATATAAACGATATTTCTTTGTTATCAGCATTATGCTTTTGACATTCATTCATGTTGTCCTATACATCTGGTTCATCATTTTCCTGTTGATGAATGTTAAGTTTTTTCCTAAGTTTTCCTTATTTCAAGCAATGTTAGAATGATGTTCTTTTACATTTCTCTATGTGCACATGCGTAAGAATTTCTTTAAAGCAACTTTTTTTATTTTTGTATCCCCTAAAATAATCTTGACGAACTATGTTGTTCCTTGCACATTTTAAAGATAATATTTAAGATTTTTCATTTCAAATTTGAATAATGGCAAATGATGTGATTTTTGATTTATTATAAATATTGATATTTTAGAGTATAGCTAGTTGTTCAGTCTAAGGAAAGAGGGGAATTCCAGAAAGAAGCTGCTGCCACATGTTGATGTTTCTTTTTGAATTAAGCCTAACATTCAAGTCGATTTCTGTAGGTTGAAAACTACTGAAGAACGAAAACAAAATTGCCTCAGGCAAAAGACTAAAACAGTAAATACAGAGATCTCAGACTCCAGAGCTTGCAGAATCTAAAAATAAATAAAGAAAAAGTATCTCTGGACAGGTAGAAAGCTCATTGTGCGAACTTCATTCCAAATAGCGATGAGCTTGGAATCTTGGAGAACTATAGCAAAATCAAAGGGCTTCTCTCCTTCTCCCCAGAATGCTCCCATTCACAATGGAATAGAAGCCAAAAGAAAGGAAATTATCATGGAGATTCATCGTGATGCAAAGGTGGGTGCCTTTATTTGTAGATACAGTGCCCTTCTTGCAGCTGAATGGTTTACTTCCTGACAAGACACATTTAGTATTGTCATTCGCTCAGATTTACTAGCAAACACTAGGCAGTAAATTATTTCTGGCTATAAAAACGTGCCTGATTTATGTGCATAGCAGAGTCCCGTAAGTATGACTATTACAATGGCAATAGACAGTTTTTTTTGTTTTTTTTAAATTTAAATTTTTTTGGCAATAGACAGTTTTTAAGTTCTAATAGTCTCCTTATGAGCATTTTTGAACATCATTTTAAAAGAGACAGAGAAAGTTAGTGAATTGGCAGATGTCAGACAGAAGAAGAATTTTTTATTTTGCTTTCCATACCAAAGAGTCTGCTTACAACAAATTTCATCAAACAAACATTTTGGCATGGGAGGCAGAAGAGCTGTGGCTTAGTGGCATTTAGGGTCCAGTGGACTTGAGTGGGCATTCGTTTTTGCCTCTTCCTTGTCATGGAGGCAACTCTCTCTCAGAGCCCCAGTGTTTTCTTCAGAAAAATGTGGATGCTATTTTAAGGCTCAAATAAGATATTTTGGGTTGTAAGTGTAAAGAGCAAAGTACTAAAAAAGGAAAATACAATAAAATACAGCTGTTCAAAGGTCAAAGCAGGTTGATAGACACCGCCATCAATAGAAAGAAACATAAAAAGCACTATCATATATCAATAGTAGTCTGAAATTGTACATTGTTTTTTCTTCACCTTAAGCTCACATTTCCATTCTACTTCACAGAGATTTATCCTAATGCATTGTTTGATGTTTGAAAAATATTTTCTCAATCGCCCTATCATATTTCTCTATAATAAGAAATATGATAAAATATGAATCATTTTTCTCTGAGAACAAAATGCTTGGAAAGTTAAAACATTTTATTCTGAATTGAGTTATTAGCACTGTCATTAGTAGCACAAAATTGGTCAAGGCACATAATTATTTTGGTGAATACTTATCAAGAATAAATGTTAAAATTTTATTAGAAACATATTTGATAAGATATACTTGAGTGTTATTTTCAGTTTATATAACCACCAAAAATAACATTTATTGATAGAAAGATATGAATTTAGCATCAGTTCTGTTACTGCTTTTTATTGTTATAGCTGAAGCTGCTGAAAATCTTGTTCACATGGAAAAGTGAATGGACTGTTTCTCTAAAACTATGTCGATTATTTGAACTTATGATAAGTTATACTATAAAAATAATGTAATCTATCATAAAAGTTAATGATCTGGCAACTCAATTATGTCTGCATTCAATTTTATTGAATGCAAAGATTTGGAAACAACTTGACTTGCAAAATATTTTGTTATATGGATATTACAATCATTCACTTTCTCTGTTTCTGGGAAATATACCAAAAAGGTTAGCAGTCCAATGGAAAAACTGTTAATTGTATTTGTTGACCTTTCACTTAGAAGCATCTTGTTTAACTCAATATAACCAGAAACTTTTGGGAAAATAAATATATTGTTAATTTCAGTACAGCTTTGCTAATTGTAATTTTTTATAAAATGCTATAATCTATGTTTTAAAGATTTTCATCAAAATCTTAGAACTATAGATTTATCTAATTCAATTCATTGAAAATGACAACCTGAAATTTAATTTGCAAATCTATCAGCCAAATTAAATTTTCTGTCAGAAAGTGTGACTTTAAATTTTAGAATCAAATATATGTTAATACACATTCCAAGGTATATTATAAAAGCCAGTGAAAAAATAAAAATGCATCTTGTAAAACAGACTAATAGAAGAAGACAGGGTTAATGTGATGTGGTTCTAATATAAATTATTCTTTTGTGTCATAATATAAAGTAGGACAATAATGAAGCCTTTCATTCCTTAATCTGAACTAACACAACATAATATGCAGCCAAAATTACATGTGTGAAGCAAAGATAAACAATGATGTGGGATTTCTTTTGGTAAGAAAGTGAGTGTGTGTGTGTGTGTGTGTGTGTGTGTGTGTGTGCATGTGTGTGTGTGTATTGAACTCTGGTTTTACCTTCTGGAAATAATTAAGAATTATGTAAAAAAATTAGAAATAACTTTAATGATCTCAATAGACATATCTAAACTTTTTCCTCTTGATTCAATAAAAGATAAGGGTATATTTGCTGTAAATACATTGGACCACATTTTAACGGGAATTAGAAACAAATATTTTATAAGGTGATATCAGATCATCTTATATAATGTTACATAATTTATATTATATAATTATGTAAGTGGTATAAATAATATATAATTTGCTAAATATGCTTTAACTACCTCGTGGAATATTTATTTACTAATTTATTTATTGTTTAATAGAAAATAGCTTTTACTCTGGTCCAAGTGCTCTACAAATGTTCACTGCTCTGTCTCTCATAACAACCCTGTCAGGCAGCTACCCTAATTATCCTCATTTTATAGCCGAGGAAACCAAGGCCTGGAAAAGTACCTTGAACACTCACACATGTAGTGACAAGCACAGTAAGTTTATAACAAACAACCTACACTCAATCTGAAGGATTGCCATAAAATTGTCATCCCTAAATTTCATGTAGTATATTTTGAAACATTAGGTAGTCCTGAATATCTTTCCACTTTCTTTTAAATGAAGCAGCAACATTAGCTTGTCTTGCTTTAGCTGTTCAAAGACGCATTTCCTTTCAGCTGAGGGTACTTCCTAGGATTTTGAGACTAGCCTATATAAGTTAATGACATTTAAATATGTGAAAAGAGCCTTTTTGGCATTATTTCCTACTAATGTTTTCCTTGCACCACTCTTAAGGGACTTTTCCTCAAGAAGAATTCTTTGGCAATAGGAGAGAGACTGAAGAGATGAAGTCATTAAATGAATGTTATCTCTCCCATCTTCTTACACCACAATTTAAATTCACAACATCCCAACATGTGCCAAAGTATCCTGTTCCTAACGCTTGGCTTCTCTATATTAAAAGAAACATGTACGAGCCAGAAAAAAGACTTTGGTTTATGGTGCATTGGTCAATCATTAAAGAAGAAACCAATATTTCAAACTGCTGTTTTGTTTGGTGCCCTGGAGGTTTCTACACCAGGAGCAAGTTACCATAATAAAGTTTAGAGTGAGCAGGGTCATGTCTCTGAATCACTCAGGATAGGCAATTTATGCTATAGTGACAAACAACCCCTACATTTCAGTGGCTTAAAACAAGGTTTAATTATCTCTCATCCTACATGCCATCTTACATTAGCTGGGGCTCTGCTGAACATTATACCCACTCTGGTACCCAGGCTGACATAGCTGTTTCCATTGGGGTGTTGCTAGTTATTGTAGCAAAGGGAAAAGAGCTCTGGAGTGCTTTGCTTTGGTAATTCAATGTTCTGAACATTGTAAATTGGGAAGAGTGTTTGTAAAAGGAGAGGATGGGGCTTCCCTGGTGGCGCAGTGGTTGAGAGTCCGCCTGCCGATGCAGGGGACGTGGGTTCGTGCCCAGGTCCGGGAAGATCCCACATGCCGCAGAGCGACTGGGCCCGTGAGCCATGGCCGCTGAGCCTGCGTGCCCGGAGCCTGTGCTCCGCAACGGGAGAGGCCACAACAGTGAGAGGCCCGCGTACCACAAAATAAAAAAGGGGAGGATGAACCTGAGAGTGAATGGAGTAGGCATTCTTTTAGGTAGATCACTTTTAGGAAGAATAGACATAAAAACTGAAAGTTTAAAATTGATTTCTTTCTCCATGCCCTGGTATGCATTTGAAGGCTTTCACACACCTTTAAAAGATACAAGGTCTCTGGTTTGAAGATCCACAGTTCAAGGGACTATAGGAAGTGGAATTCCTGGGTTAGAACACGCACGCCTTTAACTTTGTAATATATTGAGAAATGATTGCATGAGTGTTTGTTCCAATTTTCATGTCCATTGTCAGTGAATGAGTATTGTCTTTGTCCTACATCCTTGCCAACGCCTACTATTGACGGTCTTTAAAATTTTTGCCAATCTGATGGGTGTGACTTATCTCTTTATTATATTAAAATTCATGTTTTCTTCTTTGCTACTGAGTTTGAGCATCTGTTCATACATTTATTGGCCATTCAGTTTTTCTCTTCTGTAAATTGCATTTATTGTTTCTTTTGTCCTTTTTTCTACTGCTGTTTTGGTCTTTTTCTTGTCATTGTGTAAAATAGTTTTATATATATTTATGCACTTTTATCTGTTATCTCTGTTGCAAGTATTTGTCTCTAATCCTATTTGTCTCTAATCCCTTGTTTGTTTATTGTCTTTGTTTAAGGTATATTTTTCCTTATTTAGAATCAATATATTAGTATCTCCCAAATTTATAACTCCAACCTAGACGTCTCCCCTGAACCCTGGGCTCATTTATCCTTCTGTTTACTCAGCATCTTCATTTGGATGTCTAATATGCATCTCAGATTTACAGTAGCCAAAATGGAATTCCCTATCTTCCTTCCATACCACCTCCATCTGCAGTCTTTCCCATTTCAGTTACTGGCAGATTCATCCTCCCAGTTAGGTTGAAACTGTTGGAATTATCATTCATTGTTCTTATTCTCTCCCAATCCATATCGAATCTGCCAGCAAATTCTGTCGACTATACTTTCAAAGTGTACCCAAATCTGGGTACTCTTTGCCACCTCTGTTGCGATCATTCTTTTGGAAGCCACCATCATCTCTGGCCTGTATAATCACAATAGCCCATAGGCCCCTGGCTACCCTCTGACTCATGCCCTGTTCTTTCCCACTTGCTTATGCTGCTCCAGCTACACTGGACTCCTTTCTATTCTTCAAATATGCCAAGCCTGCTCCCACATCAGGGTTTGCACTTGCTGTCTCCTTTTCTGGTTATATTGTATGTGACCTGCTCTCTTGCCTCCTTCAAGGCATAGATTCATAACACCTTAATTACCATTATAGTGAGGCCTTTCCTGAGAACCCTGTTTTAATTGCCCTCCTCCCCATACACTCCCTGGCCTGGCATTCCCTATGCCCTTTTTCTGCTTTATTTTTCTCCATGAGTTTAAGCTAGGGATATACTACATGATTAACTTATTTCTTTATTCTAGGACTCCCTCTATTAAAATTTAAGCTCCAGGAGGGCAGGAAATTTTGCATTTTGTTCACCGTGATATCCTTAGCATCTAAAACTAATGCAGAGTAGGAACTCAATAATCCTAGTGGAGTGAATGAATAAAAAAGCTTCTTTTATGCAGGCAAATGTATGTATATATTTACTTTTATGGCTTCCACTTAGATTGTACGTTAGATTTGGTTCCAATCTTTTTATCATTTTGCAATTCATTTTTTTAATATTCACTTTTTTATATATTTAGGTCAGAGGACCTAAGTATACTGAGCCAATTTCTTACAGATCTGAAGGGAGAAATAGGCAACGGTACAGTGATAGTAGGGGATTTCAATACATCACTTTCAATAATAGATCATCCAGACAGAAAATCAATAAGGAAACATTGGACTTGGACTATACTTTAAACTAAGTGGACCTAACAGACATTTACAGAACATTCTGCCCAATAGCAGCAGAATACACGTTCTTCTAAAGTGCACATGGAGGGACTTCCCTGGCGGTCCAGTGGGTAAGACTCCACGTTCCCAATGCAGGGGGCCTGGGTTCGATCCCTTGTGGGGGAACTAGATCCTGCATGCCTGCTGCAAGTAAGAAGTCCGCATGCCACAACTAAGAAGTCTGCATGCCACAACTAAGGAGTCTGCATGCCGCAACTAAAGATTCCACATGCCACAACTAAGAACTGGCACAGCAAAATAAATAAATAAATAATAAATTTAAAAAATATATAAAGTGTACATGGAACATTCTTGAGGATAGATCATATGTTAGATCACAAAACAAGTCTTAACAAATTTCAGATCACTTAAATCATATCAAGTATCTTTCTCTAACCATGATGGTATGAAACTAGAAATCAATAACAGGAGGAAACTGGAAAATTCACAAATATGCAGAAATTAAACAAAACACCCCTGAACAACCAAGAAGTCAAAGAATAAATCAAAAGGGAGATCAAAAAATATCTGGAA
The DNA here is from genome assembly GCF_008692025.1 of Phocoena sinus. NCBI lineage: Eukaryota > Metazoa > Chordata > Mammalia > Artiodactyla > Phocoenidae > Phocoena > Phocoena sinus. The sequence goes on from NC_045771.1 coordinate 57,056,873, forward strand.
ACAAAGGAAAATGGAAACAACATACCAAAACTCATGAAATGCAGCAAAATCAGTTCTAAGTGGGAAGTTTATAGCAATAAATATCTACATTAATAAAAAAGATCTCAAATAAACAAGCTAACTTTACATGATTATATATCATGATTAAGAGGGAGCTACTCCTGGGATGCAAGAAAGTTTCAACATACAGAAATCAATAATAGAATACATCACAATATTAGAATGAAATAAAAATCATCTCAATAGATGAAGAAAAAGCATCTGACAAAGTTCAACATCGTTTCATGATAAATATTCTTAACTAATTAGTTATAGCAAGAATGTACCTTAATATAATAAAGGCCATAATGACAAACCCACACTTACATCATACTCAGTGGTGAAAGGTTGTTCCTCTAAGATCAGGAACGAGACAAGGGTGCCCACTCTCACTACACATACTCAACATAGTACTGGAAGTCCTAGCCAGACCAATTAGGCAAGAAAAAGAAATAAAGGCATTGATTATTCTTTTTCTCTTCTGTGTCTTTGCAAACCCTTCCTACATTCATTTACATGTTTTTAAGCTTGCAAATCACATTCCTCACTAGAATATAATTTCCATGAGGGACATGTCTTCATCATCACTTTATCCTGAGGGCCTAGAATAATGTCTGACACATAGAAAGTGCTCAATTATATTTGATGAGGGAGTAAATGAATGAAGAGGCAGTATGATCTGGCAGAAAACATACAGGTTTTGATATGGAATCAAATCTCTGCTAAACCAGTTACTTGTGTGAGCCTTACAAAATACTTAACCTCTCTGAGTAGAGTTTTTCTTGCCTATTAGGCTAGGAAGAGTGTACCCACCTTGTGATATTCGAATTTAGATACAAACATAGGACAGGAGATACCTGGCTTTGTAAGGGTTCATGTGAAAAAGATGGGAGTGTTGTAGTTGATTCGAAATCAGTCAGGATGATGGTGTGTAGTAATTGCCAAAAAAGAAGGCAGGTATAGTCTTGGTGACGTTAATCAGTCTGATGTCTTTAGCAAAATAGTCAGTGGGGCTCAACTGGTCAGAACATGTCTCCTGAATTGTGTTCTATACCAAGCATAAATTTTAAGAATGAAGTGAAAACTGAAGCACAGCCAGAAAAGGGCTACAAACATGGTGAGGAGTCTGGAAACCATCAAATGTCTCAGAGAAATAGTTTTAGATATGGTGGTGATAGATGATTTTTGTGGAGAAACTAAGTAAAGGCATGATTACTGTTGGCTAATATTTGAAAAACTTTTCTGTAAATAGGGAGGGGAACTGTTCTTTGTTCTACAGGGAATGCTTGGCACTAGCTGGTGCCATGCATAGGGACACACATTTTGACTTAATATATGGAAAAACTCTCTTAACAGGTGGAGTGCCTGATAAAATGGGGCCTTACCTGTTACCTGAAAGCATTCAGGTGGCTGAGTGATGACTTGTCAGGGAAATTAGAGCAGGGCTTCCAGCAGGGAAGGAACATTGGACCAAGTGACCTTTGACAACCCCTTTCAACTCCAAGTTTCTGTGATTCCATGACTCACAAATTGGAAGCCACTAAATAATACCAGATGCTAACTGTTGAAGGCTGATTACTACTTAGCCTGGGAAGGGTTCCTAGAGGAAGATAAAAATAATTAGATAAAGATTGACTCAGCTGGTGATTGGGATTTGTAAATAGCAAAGGAGGCATCCATATTGACAAAGAAACAGATCGTCAGAGTTTTGAGTGGCTATTCATAATAAGCAGCCCTTTATGGGGCATAATTTGAAGTATATCAGACTGGAATAACCTGATTCTAAATCTGTACACTGTTACCAGTTCTAATTCTGCTGTTACCTGAAGTCCTACCATTAGAGGTTGTTTTTTGAATCTTAAAGAGTTTTGATTTGTCAGTGGTTATCTATTAAAGTGAATTAAACCAGTAGTCAAAAACTTTTTATTTATTGGAATGAAATTACTTTTCAAATAAAATTTCATATGGGACTGCAGCGTATACATTTAAAAAATTAAATGTTCTGGATGAAATGGGTATCAGAAAGCTCTACTTACTGAGGCTGTCTTCATTTTTGCTATACTTTCTTTCCCAAAGACCCTCCATCAAAATTTTGGGTTCTGCAGGGCAGAGTTTAGAAAACAATCCCTAAATTTAACAATCCAATTAAATTAAAACTAACAATCCAATCAGTTAAGGGAGGGTTATATAGAGTATCTGACCTGAGGGGAGGGGAGGAGGAAAAGGGCCCGATACAAATTTTTTTGTTTTCTCATTTTGGTGAGGCTGAGGCTTTTGGGCTTACTAGTACCAAGAATGAGACTTTTCTTCAAAGTTTCCATCCCTTCTGGAATTGGCTAAGGTCATTCCAAGTTAATCACATCCAGCCACTAGGAGATGCTTCAGAGCAAAGCACAGAATATACATGCGTCAGTCAGATCCTAGCAGGAAACAGATTACATATGCAAATTAGGTTAATTTGAGGAAGATTATTAAAGGAAACATATATGAAGCTATGAGTATTAGGGAAACCATAAACACTGTCCTGGAGTTACTGGCAGCAAAGCTGTTCCCCTTAACCCATGAAGAAATGAAGACAGGGAGAGGTTTTGGAACCCAAAAAGAGAGAGAGTCGTGTCAAGCAGTCTCCCTAGAAAGAAGCAGTTACCTTTATTCAGGAACACAGCCAGAAAGGTGACTTTGCAAAGAAGCAGCCAGGGTAATAAATATCCTTACTTTTCTCCTTTCCTCCAGTTTCTTATTGAGGCATCCTTAATAGCCAACCCCAACTGGAAACCAGAGTACCAGAGGAGGCCTATTGATGTGGTCCATATAGGTGAGCACCTTCGGCAGAAAGGAGAGTGGGGACGGGTGGAGAATAGACCCTATGGGGCAAATGGAAGCTATCAGAACAATAAAAACCTTTGGAGAATAAAATTTAATGACCAATAAACATGTTTCAAATGCTGGCTAGTGGAAAATAATGCACTAGATGCAGAGTAGAAGAGGAAAGGATTCTTCATTTTTCTAAAACCTTCAGCAGTGATTCAGATCAGAAAACTGCTGAGCCTTGGGGTGCTGGACAGTGGAATCTAGAGTCTATGACCTTTTTTACCATGACTTGAGCATATCATTCTCTGTCTTCATTAATCAAGAGAGCCTAGCAACTACCAACTCATCCCACACGCTTCATAGTTACTATTTCCTCTGTAAGTCTCAAACGTATTACAGAGATAAGTGTGTCTCCTTCCACTGTATCCCACAGAAATTTAACACAGATAAAAGTCTTAGTAACTGCAGTGCTATAGCTTGCCAGGGGCTACAAATAGATTATTTTAACTCACATATATTATTAGGCATATATTCATATACATTATATATTATTTATGTTATACACACATATATGTGCATATATATACATTTATTCATTTACTCAAGTTTCCTTAAATTATAGAAAGTTTACAAAATTAGCTAAAAAAACCCAGTAAGCTTAAAAAGTCCTATTACTATTATGGAAAATTAAACTATTGTTTTTAAACCTTACAAAAACAATGTAAGCCAAATAGATTTATGTACAATTTCAGGAAGCTATAAATAATATATATGAATAAATTCATACATATGTGAATAAACACAAATATGTGTGAATAAATCTATAAACACAAGTTCATGTCTATGAATTTAGTAATTTGTTTTCAAATTCGTTGGTGTAAATTTTTGGTAGCAGTCTCTTATTACATTTTTTTTCTCATTAACTTTTTTTTAAATTAAAAAGCTTTGGAGGGGAAGATTGTAGATTCACATGCAGTTGTAAGAAATAATTCAGAGAGATCCAGTGTATGCTTTGCCTACTTTCCCCCAGTGGTAGTAACATCTTGGAGAGCTACAGTATGAAATCACAAGCAGGATAGTGACATTGATACAGTCAAGATACAGACAATTCCATCCCTACAAGGATCACGTCTATTGCCCTTTTGTAGCCGTACCCATTTCTCACCCTACTTCCCCAGACTCCTGGCAACCAATAATCTATTCTCCATTTTTATAATTTCATCATTTTAAGAATGTTATATGAATGGAATCACTCAGTATGTAAACTTGTGGGATTGGATTTTTTTACAGCCAATTCCAAGTTGTTGAGTGTATCAATAGTTTATTCATTTTATTGCTAAGTAATATTTTATAGCATAGGCATTTTATAATTTGTTTACCCATTTACCATAAGGACACCTGGGTTATTTCCAGTTTTGGGATATTATGAGTAAAGTTATTTTAAATATTTCTGTACAAGACTTTGTGTAAACATAACTTTTCCTTTCTCTGGGATAAATGCTCAAGAGTGCAACTGCTGGATCATATAATAGCTGCACAGTTAGATTTTAAAGAAACTGCGGGGATAGGGGGAATCAAGATGACAGTGTGGGAAGACGTGGAGTTAGCATCTCCCCACAACTAGGGTGCCTGCCGGCCACTGGTGGGGGACTCTGATCCCCAAGGAGATGGGAGGAAATCCAGAGTGAACCAATAGGATGTAGGGGGACCGAGGCAGGAGGAGAAGTGGAGGCCAGACAAGATCAGCCCCCCTAAGGCTGGGGAGATCAGGAGAGGCAGGTGGGAGGGACTCTCTGGGAAGAGCTGGAGAGGAGCAGAGTGTGATCACCTGGCCCACTTGGGCCGGGAGCCTGCTGAGCTCCCAAGCCGGTTCCCCCAACTCTAAAGCCCCATCCAGGCAGCGTGGGTCCTGGGGGCATAGGAGGGAGGCTGGGGAGATCAGGAGTGGCAGGTGGGAGGGGTCCTCCCAGACCCCAGACAGGAGGAGCAATAGAAGGGCGGAAGGCATTTGCTCCACTCACTTGAGCACAGGAAGCCTGCTGGGCTCCCAGGGGAGGTCCCCTGCCCTCTGAGACCAGGGGTGGGGGGCACACCTTGGACTCCTTCTGTTTTTTGAGCCTAAGCCCTACCCCCTACAGCCCCCAGGGCCTTTTCCAGCCCTGTGGGTCCTAAGCATTGGCCCTACCCACTGCCCAACGCTTTCCCTTATTTAGGCCCTGCTCTCCACAGCCAAGGCCTTCCACCCCCATTTTTTTTTTTTCTTTTCCCTCCTACTCTTTTTACTATTGTGGTACTGATGTACCTTCTGGTTGTTGATTCATCTATATTTTTATTTTTACATTCTTTCTAACATATCTGTTAGTTTCCTAGTCTAATTTTATTTTTTACTTTATTATGTTTCTTTTTTTTTTTTTTTTGCCACCCCACTCAGGCTGCAGGATTTTCATTTGAGAGTCTGGGGTCGGGTGGAAGCTCCTGCTGTGGGAGCTCCAAGACCGAACCACTGGACTCTCAGAGAATCTCAGACCCCAGGGAATATTCATTGGAATGAGGTCTCACAGAGGTCCTCATCTCAGCACCAAGACACAGCTCTAGCCAATAGCCTATAAACTCCAGTGTTGGAAGCTTCAGGCCAAACAACCAGTAAGAGAGGAGCACAATCCCACTCATTAAAGAAAAAAAAAAAAAAATGAGATGGCAAAATATATGTCACAGATGAAAGAGCAAGGTAAAAACCTACAAGACCAAATAAGTGAAGAGGAAATAGGCAATCTACCTGAAAAATAATTCAGAGTAATGATAGAAAAGATGATCTGGAAGCTCAGAAATAGAATGGAAGCACGGACTGAGAAAATACAAGAAATGGTTAACAAAGATCTGGAAGAACTAAAGAACAAACAAACAAAGATGAACAACACAATAACTGAAACGAAAAATACACTAGAAGGAATCAGTAACAGAATAATGGAGGCAGAAGAATGAATAAGTGACCTGGAAGACAAAATGGTGGAAATAACTGCCAAGGAGCAGAATAAAGAAAAAAGAATGAAAAGAATTGAAGACAATATCAGAGACCTCTAGGAAAACACTAAATGCACCAATATTTGAATCATAGGGGTCCCAGAAGAAGAAGAGAAAAAGAAAGGGTCTGAGAAAATATTTGAAGAGATTATAGTGGAAAACTTCCCTAACATGGGAAAGGAAATAGTCACCCAAGTCCAGGAAGCACAGAAAGTCCCATACAGGATAACCCTAGGAAAAACACACCAAGACACATATTAATCAAACTAACAAAAATTAAATTCAAAGAAAACATATGAAAAGCAGCAAGGGAAAAACAAAAAACAACATACAAAGGAATCCCCATAAGGTTATCAGCTGATTTTTCATTGGAAACTCTGCAGGCCAGAAGGGAGTGGCAGGATATACTGAAAGTGATGAAAGAGAAAAACCTACAACCAAGATTACTCTACCCATCAAGGATCTCATTCAGATTCCATGGAGAAGTCAAAAGCTTTTCAGCCAAACAAAAGCTAATAGAATTCAGCACCACCAAACCAGCTTTACAACAAATGCTAAAGAAACTTCTCTAAGCGGGAAACACAAGAGAAGAAAAAGACCCACAAAACCAAATCGAAAACAATTAAGAAAATGGTAATAGGAACATACATATTGATAATAGCCTTGAATGTAAATGGATTAAAGCCCCAACCAAAAGACACAGGCTGGCTGAATGGATACAAAAACAAGACCCATATATATGCTGTCTATAAGAGACCCACTTCAGACCTAGGGACACATACAGACTGAAAGTGAAGGGATGGAAAAAGATATTCCATGCAAATGGAAATCAAAAGAAAGCTGGAGTTGCAATACTCATATCAGATAAAATAGACTTTATTTTACTTTTTATTTCTTTTTGGCTGTGTTGTGTCTTCATTGTTGTGCACGGGCTTTCTCTAGTTACAGGAGCAGGGGCTACTCTTTGTGGTGATGCACGGGCTTCTCATTGCAGTGGCTTCCCTTGTTGAGGAGCATGGGCTCTAGGCTCACAGGCTTCAGTAGTTGTGGCACATGGGCTCTGGAGCACAGGCTCACTAGTTGTGGCACACAGGCTTAGTTGCTCTGTGGCATGTTGGACCTTCTGGGACAAGGGATCGAATCTGTGTCCCTGCACTGGCAGGTGGATTCTTAACCACTGTGCTACCAGGGAAGTCCCTAAAATAGACTTTAAAATAAAGACTGTTACAAGAGATAAGGAGGGACACTACATAATGGTCAAAGGATCAATCCAAGAAGAAGATATAAAAATTATAAATGTTTATGCACCCAGCATAGGAGCAACTCAATACCTAAGGCAAATGCTAACAACCATGAAATGAGAAATTGACAGTAACACAATAATATTAGGGAACTTTAACACCTCACTTACACCAATGGACAGAGCATCCAAACAGAAAATAAATCAGGAAACACAAGCTTTAATGACACAATAGACCAGATAGATCTAATTGATATTTATAGAAAATTCCACCCAAAAGTGGTAGAATACACTTTCTTCTCAAGTGCACATGGAACATTCTCCAGGATAGATCACATCTTGGGTCACAAATCAAGCCTCAGAAATTTAAGAAAATTGAAATCGTATCAAGCATCTTTTCTGACCACAACGCTATGAGATTGGAAATCAAAAACAGGAAAAAAACTGTAAAAAACACAAATACATGGAGGCTAAACAGTGTGCTACTAAATAACCAAGAGATCACTGAAGAAATCAAAGAAAAAATTAAAAAATACACATAAACAAATGACAATGAAAACACAATGACCCAAAACTTGTGGGATGCAGCAAAAGCAGTTCTAAGACAGAAGTTTTTAGCAATTCAATCTCACCTCAAGAAACAAGAAAAATCTCAAATAAACAGTCTAACCCTACTCTTAAAACAACTAGAGAAAGAAGAACAAGGAAAACCCAAAGTCAGCAGAAGGAAAGAAATCATAAAGATCAGAACAGAAATAAATGAAATAGAAATGAAGAAAACAATAGCAAAGACCAGTAAAACTAAAAGTTGGTTCTTTGATAAGATAACCAAAACTGGTAAGCCATTAGCCAGACTCATCAAGAAAAAAAGGGAGAGGATGCAAATCAACAAAATTAGAAATGAAAAAGGAGAAATCACAACAGACACTGCAGAAATACAAAGGATTATAAGAGACTACTACAAACAACTATTTGTCAATAAAATGGAAAGCCATGAAGAAATGGACACATTCTTGGAAAGGTACAATTTTCCAAGACTGAACCAGGAAGAATTAGAAAATATAAACAGACCTATCACAAGTAATGAAATTGAAACCATAATTTAAAGTCTCCCAACAAAAAAAAGTCCAGGACCAGACGGCTTCACAGGCGTATTCTATCAAACAGTTAGAGAAGAGCTAATACCGTTCCTTCTCAAATTCTTCCAAAAAAATTGCAGAGGGAGAAAAACTCCCAAATTCATTCTACAAAGCCACCATCACCCTGATACCAAAACCAGAAAGAGATATCACAAAAAAAGAAAATTATAGACCAATATCACTGATGAACATAGATGAAAAAATCATGAACAAAATACTAGCAAACAGACTCCAACAGCACATTAAAAGGATATACACCATGATCAAGTGAGATTTATCCAAGGGATGCAAGGATTCTTCAATATATGCAAATCAATCAATGTGATACACCACATTAACAAATTAAGGAATAAAAACCATATAATCATCTCAATAGAGGCAGAAAAAGCTTTTGACAAAATTCAACACTGATTTATGATAAAAACTCTCCAGAAAATGGGCATAGAGGGAAACTACCTCAACATAATAAAGGCCATATATGACAAACCCACAGCAAGCATCATACTCAATGGCAAAAAAATGAAAGCATTTCCACTAGGATCAGGAACAAGACAAGGATGTCCACTCTTGCCACTCATATTCAACATAGTTTTGGAAGTCCTAGCTATAGCAATCAGAGAAGAAAAAAAAAGAATCCAAATTGGAAAAGAAGAAATAAAACTGTCACTGTTTGCCAATGACATGATATTATACATAGAAAATCCTATGATGCCACCAGAAAACTACTAGGGCTAATCAATGAATTTGGTCAGGTTGGAGGATACAAAATTAATGCACAGATATCTCTGGCATTCCTATGCACCAACAACGAAAAATCAGAAAGAGGAATTAAGGAAACACTCCCATTTAACATTGCAACAAAAAGAATAAAATACCTAGGAATAAACCTGCCTCAGGAGGCAAAAGACTCGTACTCAGAACACTGATGAAAGAAATCAAAGATGACATAAACAGCAGAGAAATATACCACGTTCTTGGATTGGAAGAATCAATATTGTGAAAATGACTATACTTCCCAAAGCAATCAACAGATTCAATGCAATCCCTATCAAACTACCAGTGGCATTCTTCACAGAATTAGAACAAAAAAATCTTACAATTTGTATGGAAACACAAAAGATCCTAAATAGCCAAAGCAATCTTGAGAAAGGAAAACGGAGTTGGAGGAATCATGTTCCCTGTCTTCAAACTATACCACAAAGCTACAGTAGTCAAGACAGTATGGCACAAAAACAGAAATATAGATAAATGGTACAGGATAGAATGCCCAGAGATAAACCCATGCACATATGGGCACCTAATTTATGACAAAGGAGGCAGAACATACAACGGAGAAAAGACAGCCTCTTCAATAAGTGGTGCTGGGAAAACTGGACAGCTACATGTAAAAAAATGAAACTAGAACACTACCTAACACCATACACAAAAACAAACTCCAAATGGATTAAAGACTTAAATGTAAGACAAGACACTATAAAACTTTTAGAGGAAAACATAGGAAAAACACTCTTTGCCATAAACCATAGCAAGATTTTTTTTGACCCACCTCCTAGAGTAACAGAAATAAAAACAAAAATAAACAAATGGGACTTAATTAAACTTAAAAGCTTTTGCACAGCAAAGGACACCTTAAAAAAGACAAAAAGACAACACTCAGAATGGGAGAAAATATTTGCAATTGAAACAACAGATAAAGGATTAATCTCCAAAATGTACAAACAGCTCATGGAGCTCAATATCAAAAAACAAACAATCCAGTTAAAAAATGGGTGGAAGACCTAAATAGACATTTCACCAAGGAAGACATATAGATGGCCAAGAGGCCCATGAAAAGATGCTCTACATCACTAATTATTAGAGAAGTGCACATCAAAACTACAATGAGTATCATCTCATGCCAGTCAGAATGGCCATTTTCAATAAAGCTAGAAACAATAAATGCTGGAAAGGGTGTGGTGAAAAGGGAACCCTCCTACACTGTTGGTGGGAATGTAAATTGATACAACCACTATGGAGAACGGTATGGAGGTTCCTTAAAAAACTAAAAATAGAACTACCATACGAGCCAGCAATCCCACTACTGGGCACATACCCTGAGAAAACCATAATTCAAAAAGAGACATGAACCACAATGTTCACTGCAGCACTATTTACAATAGCCAGGACATGGAAGCAACCTAAATGTCCATTGACAGATGAATGGATAAAGAAGATGTGGCACATATATACAATGGAATATTACTCAGCCATAAAAAGAAACGAAATTGAGTTATTTGTAGTGAGGTGCATGGACCTAGAGTCTGTCATACAGAGTGAAGTAAGTCAGAAAGAGAAAAACAAATACCATATGGTAACACATATATATGGAATGTGTATTAAAAAAATGGTACTGATGAACCTAGTTGCAGGGCAGGAATAAAGAGGCAGGCATAGAGAATGGACTTGATGACATGGATGGGAGGGCAAAGTGAGAATAGCATTGACATATACACACTACCGGATGTAAAATAGTTGGCTGGTGGGAAGCAGCAGCATAGCACAGGGAGGTCAGCTCGACGCTTTGTGATGACCTAGAGGGATGGGATTAGGAGGATGGGAGGGAGGCTCAGGAGGGAGGGAATACGGGGACACATGTATGCATATGGCTGATTCACTTTGTTGTGCAACAGAAACTAACACGGTCTTGTGAAGCAATTATACTCCAATAAAGATCTATTAAAAAAACAAAAAACAAAAAAACAAACCCAAAAACCCATCTGGATTCTCATAAAACTAACATCAAAGAGATTTGCAAAAATGTAAAATAATACCATGCTTCTCCCTACTTTATTTTGGAAAATATAATTTTTTCATAAAAACATGTTAATATGCAATGGGTTTACTTTATTAGTTTTAAATAAATAAATATTTTTAAATTAAAAAAAAGAAAGAAACTGCCAAACCATCTTCCAGATTGGCTATATCATTTTATAACCCATCTACAATACATGTGTTTCTCTGCTTCCTTCCAAAATATAGTGTTGGCACTACTTTTTTATGTTAGCCATTCTGATAAGCATTTAAGTGATAACACATTTTGATTTTTTAGAAATATCTTTACTGGAGAATAATTGCTTTACAATGTTGTGTTAATTTCTGCTGTACAACAAAGTGAATCAGCTATATGTATACATATATCCCCATATTCCCTCTCTCTTGAGCCTGCATTTCCCTAATGGCTAATGACGTTGAGCATCTTTTCATGTGCTTATTTGCCATCTATATATCCTCTTTAATTAAATGTCTCAATGTTTTTTCATGTCCCTTGTCCATTTCTGATTGATTGGGTGTTTTTGTTTTTAACAGGTGATATTTTAGGGTTCTTTATATATTCAGGATAATAATCCTTTGTTAAATATGTGGTTTGAAAATATTTTCTTCCATTCTGTATCTGTCTTTTCATCCTCATAATAGGATCTTCACAGACCAAAATTTTTGATTTTGATTAAGTCCAATTTATTAACTTTTCTTTTATGGTGCTTTTGGTGTCAAGTCTAAGAATTCTTTGCCTAGCCTTAGATAGCAAATACTTTCTCCTGTGGCTTTCTTAAAAGTCTTATAATTTTATAAAATTTTAAAAACTTATAATTAAATCTAAACCTGTGATCCATTTTGAGTTAATTTTTGCATTAAGTGTGAGGTTTAGGTTTAAGTTCATTTTAAAACCTGTGGATGATCAATTGCTTCAGCACCATTTGTTGAAAAGACTATCCTTCCTCCATTGAACTACTTTTACAGCTTTGTCAAAAATCAGTTGAGCATTTATAAGCCTTCTATTCTGTCCCATTGACCTATGTGTCTCTTTCTCTGTCACACAGCCTTGACCATTTTATAAGACGTGAAATCAGGTAAGTCGACTCCTCTCAATTCTTTAAAAATTTCTTTTAGCTATTCTACTTTTTTTGCCTTTCCATATAAATTTTACAACAATTTTGTCTATACAAAGAACCTTGCTGGAATTTTAATAGAAATTTCACTAAAAATGTAAAATTTGGGGAGAATGGATACATTTATTATGTTGAGTCTTTTAATCCTTTAACATAGTATGTCTCTCCATTTAGTCAATCTTTGATTTCTTTCATCAGCATGTTGTAGTTTTCAATATAAGAGTGATAGGGAGGGTGGGAGGGAGATGCAAGAGGGAGGAGATATGGGGATATATGTATATGTATAGCTGATTCACTTTTTTATAAAGCAGAAACTAACACACCATTGTAAAGCAATTATACTCCAATAAGGATGTTAAAAAAAGAAAAAAAAGTTTTGCACATGTTTTTTTAGACTTAAATTGAACTATTTCACTTTTTTGATTATCAAAGATATTGATATTTTATTTTAGTGTCCATGTGTTTATTGCTCATATACAGAAAGACTATTTATTTTTGTATGTTAATTTTGTATACTGTGACCTTGCTGAACTCGATTATAAGTTCTAGGTTAGTTGTTTTGGTAGATTCCATAGGATTTTGTATGTAGAAAATCACATAATTTTCAGTTTTTATTTCTTCCTTTCTGATCTGTTTTTATTTCCTTTCTTGCTTTATTGCATTAACTTGAACTTCCAGTACAATGTTGAATAAAAGTGGTAAGAGGACACATCTTAGCCTTGTTCTCATTCTTGGGGTATAAACAATTAGTCTTTTACCATTAAGTATGATGTTAACTGTATGGTTTTTTGTAGATGCTCTTTATTAAGTTGAGGAGGTCCTCCTCTATTCCTAGTTTTCAATGAGATTTTATCACAAATGGATGCTGAATACTGTCACATGATTTTTCTCTATAAGCTGGCATGTTATGTAACTTTCTACTTTAGCCTGTTAACATGGTAGTTGATTAATTTTTGAATATTGAATCACCCTTGTATTTTGGTATATACTCCACTTGCCATGGTATATAATTCTTTTATATATTGATGAATTCTGTTTGCTTATGTTTTGTTAAGGATCTTTTGTGTTTATGTTCATGAGGGATATTGTTCTTTTCTTTGGGTGAGGCACTCTCTTTGTCTGGTTTTGGCATCAAGGTAATTCTAGATTTATAAAATCAATTAGGAATGGTTCTTCTATTTTTGGAAGAGATTGTATATCATTGGCATTAATTTTTCTTTACTTGTTTGGTAGAGTTCTCCAGTGAAAGTATCTGGGTCTGGGGACTTCATTTTTGGGAATTTAAAAATTATATATTCAATTTTCTTAGGGGTTATAAGGTTATTCAAATTATCTAATTTACACTGGATAAGATATAGTAGTTTGTACTTCTCTGAGAATTGGTCAACTTTATCTAAGTTGTAAAATTTATCTGTGTAGAGATGTTCATAGTATTCCCTTATTATCCTTTTAATGTTTTCAGAGTCTATAATTATATCCCTGTTTCATTCTTGATATTGGTAATTTTCTTTTTTTTCTTTGTCAGTCTTGCTAGAGGTTTGTCAATTTTATTGACCTTTTCTAATTACTAGCTTTTTAAAAGGTGATTGATTTCAATTTCACTGAATTCTGCTCTTATCTTTGACTCTAGTATGTGTTGGTGTGGCTTTCTTTGGGTTTATTCAAGTGAGATTTCCTTTGCTCAGCTTTTTGAGTCTGTACATTTTGCCAACTTTGGGAAGTTTGTAGCCATTATTTCTTCCAGTAATTTTTCAGTCCCACCCTCTTTCTCCACTCTTACGATTACTGTTAAATGAATAACAGATTTTTTTTTTATGGTCTCACAGTTCCTGAATCTCTCTGCATTTTTTCAGACTGGTGATTTCTTATTTTTTAAATTTATTTATTTATATTTATTTTTGGCTGTCTTGGGTCTTTGTTGCTGTGCAGGGGCTTTTCTCTAGTTGCAGTAAGCGAGGGCTACTCTTCGTTGTGGTGCGCAGGCTTCTCATTGGGTGGCTTCTCTTGTTGCAGAGCATGGGCTCTAGGCGCGTGGGCTTCAGTAGTTGTGGCACTCGGGCTCAGTAGTTGTGGCACACGGGCTTAGTTGCTCTGCGGCATGTGGGATCTTCCCGGACCGGGGCTTGAACCTGTGTCCTCTGCATTGGCAGGCAGATTCTTAACCACTGTGCCACCAGGGAAGCCCCAGACTGGTGATTTCTATTATTCTATCTTCAAGTTCACTAATTCTTTCCTCTGTCCCCTGAATTCTGTTGAGTCAATCCTTTGTGTTGCCTATTTTAATTATTGTGCTTTTAGTTCTAAAATTTCCATATAGTTCTTCTTTACATCTTCTATTTGTTTGCTGAAACTATTTGTTTGCTGAAACTCTTTTTTCATTTGTTTCAAGTGCCTTCACAGTTCCTCACTGAAGCACTTTTACTATGTTCTAAAGTCTTTGTTAGAGAATTCGAATCTCTCTGGCTTCTTGGTGTTGGCATCAACCAATTGTATTTTTTCATTCATTCTGAGGTTTTTAAAATTTTGGTTCTTGGTATGATGAGTGACTTTTTTTTTTTATTGAAACCTGTACGTTTTGGGTACTCTGTTATGAGGATCTAAATCTTATTTAAAGCTTCTGTTTTAATTGGCTTTTGTGACATCACTCTGTCAGGGAAAATGGCGGTGCCCTTTGCCTTGGTCCTCCCAGTTGGGGATAAAAATCCAGCTTTCCCACTTGATTTCCATTAACACCTGAGTGGGGCATTACTACTGAACAAGGGTGAGAGTTCTGGTTTCCCATTTGGTGCTGATAACACCCTGCATCATGCTGTTTCTTTTGATCTCTAGGTCCCTAGCTACTTTACCTTCCATTCTCTATCTTTAAAAGCCATCTTTTGTACTTAGTGAAAAGAATAGGGGAAAATGTACCTACCCATCTTCATAAAAGCTGAAATCTGTATTTTTAGCTTTATCTGTAATTATGTTTCTTTTTCTTTAATTATTTTATGATCAATCATACCAGAAGTTTGTGTATTTTGTTAATTTGTTTCAAAAAGCCAGTTTTTGGTTTATTGAGCTCTTCTGTTTTCTTTTTTTTTTTTTTTTTTTTGCGGTACGCGGGCCTCTCACTGTTGTGGCCTCTACCGTTGCGGAGCACAGGCTCCGGATGCGCAGGCTCAGTGGCCATGGCTCACGGGCCCAGCCGCTCCGCGGCATGTGGGATCTTCCCAGACTGGGGCACGAACCCATGTCCCCTGCATCGGCAGGCGGACTCTCAACCACTGCGCTACCAGGGAAGCCCTCTTCTTTTTTATATCATGAATTTCTGCTTTTATCTTTATTGTAATATATTTCAAATTTTTCTTTGAGATATTCTATTTTTTTAATTTCCTGAGTTCATACCTAATTGATTTTGTTTTATTGTCTGGAATAAGCAATTAAGGCCATACATTTCTCTCCATGCAACACTTTTGCCTCATCTCACAAGTTTTGAAATGTAATGTTTTAATTTTTATTCAGTTATAAGTGCTTTAAAATTTCCTCTTTTTTTAGCGTATAAGTTTTTTGGTTTGATTTTAAATTTCCAAATATATAAGGGTGTTTCTATTTAGTTATTTTTATTATCCACTTCAGACTTCCTTGCATTATAGTCCAAGAATGTGCATCGCTTATGCTTATTGTTTGAAGTTGATAAGACCTCCTCTCTAGACAATAAATTACCAGAAACTCAACCAACTAGTAGCCGTAATTGCAATTTCATTGACAGCTGTGGTATCTTTCCTAGAGAAGATTAGAATGATCTCAGGCACATGGTATGAGGGCACTGTTTTAACCAATGCCTTATATTCTAACCCTATCAGAAAAAAGGATCAGAAATGGACAGGAGTATACAGTCAATAGTTTTGCCCAAGGACTACATAAATTCTTGGTCCCTCTGTCATGATACCAGTTGCACATATCTGGACATCCTGCTGAACATCACTGTGATCCCTTATGTTGACAACATCATGCTAATCAAGTCAGATGAGCACAAGCTGGCCAGCACATTGGAAGGTTTGGTAAGAAACAAGTGCCCCAGAGGATGGGAGATAAACACTCTGAAGACTCGGGGACTGGTCACATCAGTAAAACGTGTCTGAGTCCGCTTTCAGAAGAACGTGAACTGCAACAGATTTTCTCACTAACTCTAAAGATACCTGAACTATTGATGCCATATTTAATGTAGGCTAAAATAAATTAAAAGAACATTATTTCTACCTTTTTATCATTTTTCTTTTGCTGATCCTGTGTTTGGATTTGTTCAAAGAACCAATGAAATCCTAAAGCCCTACTTCAGATCGCAGAATATAATGCTGAATGAAACACACTAACAGAATGAAGTAAACAGCCCATTTCTGTGAATGGCTAATTTTCCTTTTTTTTATATGATCACTCTTATCCTATATCTGGTCATTACCATGGGCCAGTGAATCTGAACTATGTGCAGATCAACTTCTTTCTTATCCAATAAACTAGCTATAATGCTTTTATTTTCTGTATCATGATTTTGAATTAATGCTAAATTATTTTTAAACACTTAGCTCACTTGGAGCTTTCTCTACAGATATTTATATTTGGAAACATCTCTTTTTGTAGACATTCAGAAATCAGATTGTCTTAGTTTAGTAAATGGGATCTGTTTTTATCTAGGACTTGGAACTGCTTTAATTTTATTTTATTTGAGTTTGGTGTTTGTGATAGCCATGGGAATGCACTTTGCAGATCTCTAACCGTAGGGAGCTTAACTGACCAAGGGCCTTTGCTGCTGGGCTTTGAAATCCATTCCTACATTTGAACCAAGGCAAATTCCATGGGCTTCTTGCAGCCAATGATTTATCGAAGCAAGAATACTAAGGAAGGCTGGTTTCTGGGATATCTGAGACTCCTGATGGCTGATTTTTGGTTTAAGGACTGTGATAGTTCTCCAGAGAAACAGAACCAATAGGATGTATATATACATATATATAGAGAGACATGTATACACACACACTCACATATTGTGTGTGTGTGTGTGTGTGTGTGTGTGTGTGTGTGTGTATGTTGCAGCTGGAGTCTGAAGGCAGCCTCTCTAGAAGTTCTTCTTCCTTGGAAGACTTCAGTCTTTTCTCTCTTAAGACCTTCAACTGATTGGATGAGGCTCACCCACATCATGGAGGGCAAGCTGCTTTACTCAAAAGTCTACTGATTTAAATGTTAACATTATCTTTAAAAAAAAAAACTTTGGACTTCCCTGATTGCGCAGTGGTTAAGAATCTGCCTGCCAATGCAGGGGACACGGGTTCAATCCCTGATCTGGGGGAGATCCCACATGCTGCAGAGCAACTAAGCCCGTGTGCCACAACTACTGAGCCCATGTGCCACAGCTACTGAGGCCTGCATGCCTAGAGCCCGTGCTCCGCAACGAGAAGCCACCGCAGTGAGAAGCCCACACACCGCAATGAAGAGTGGCCCCTGCTCGCCGCAACTAGAGAAAGCCTGCGCGCAGCAACAAAGACCCAACGCAGCCAAAAATAAATAAGTAAATAAATAAACTTATTTAAAAAAATTACCTTCACAGCAACATCTAGATGGCTGTTTGATATAATATGTGGGTGACCAAATATCTGGGTACCTTGCCCTAGCCAACTGACACACATCTTAAGTAAATCACTAAAATACAGGCTTAAAGTATATTTTCGGCAACAAGGATGAGATGATGATATCATTTCCCTAAACAGTAAATTTCTAGATTTTAAACTGAACAATTGTCTCCTTCAACTAATCAAAGAAGATGCAAGTTTTTACTTACTTGGAATGTATTCAGTGGTGACATAGGACTCTCAGGCTGTAAAGCCTGCCTTGGAATTGGAAACTCGTATACAACGTTATGATGATGGTATACATACATATTTAAGTTTTAAAAATACAGAAAAGAACAGAGAATTATAGTACACATACTTTAATTAGAGCTGGGCTTCTTGACAGTAGAGAAGGTGAAAAATCTATAAATATTTCAGGGCATATGAACTCTTTTCTAGTATGTTTTAAGTTGTGCAGCAGGAAGACCTTTGAAGGAGCAAGAAATATAAAAATAAGTGAGGTGCTTCCCTGGTGGTGCAGTGGTTGAGAGTCCGCCTGCAGATGCAGGGGACACGGGTTCGTGCCCCGGTCCAGGAAGATCCCACATGCCGCGTAGCGGCTGGGCCCGTGAGCCATGGCCGCTGAGCCTGCGCGTCCGGAGCCTGTGCTCTGCAACGGGAGAGGCCACAACAGTGAGAGGCCCGCGTACCACAAAAAAAAAAAAAAAAAAAAAAGAGAAAATAAAATTTTTTAAGAGAAATAACTTAGTCTATACAATAAGTGAACTTCCCTTTGGGATTACTTTCTGATAGTTTTCTTTGCTAATCCACATTCCAAATAGCCAGAAGCAGAATCCCATGCAGTTTCCAAACCTCATTTGTTCTGGTCACCATTTGTTTTGAGAGTGTTAACATTTCCTTTTGAACACTGAGTTGTGAAACTTTTGTATTACAATGACCTGATCAATGATTCTCAAGTTAAAAAAATATCTGATGCCTTCTCACTCTAGGTAGGCTCTATCTGAATTGGGAGACAGAATAGGTAATTTGGAAAGACCTCTCGGGGAATTCTGTTCAGCTGAGAACTGCTGGCTTATGAATAGTAAATTATTAATATTTAAATCTTACATTCCAAATTTCTATTTTTCAATACCACATTCCACGGACCTAAGGAAAATATAAAGCTAAATAAAGAGAATTATGATAAATCAATATGCTTGTCAAATTTATCCAGCATAGTTCAGCTATGCTTTATTTGCAAAAGAAAAACTGACACACTTATTACTCTGCTGTTCCTTGGTAAAGTGGGCTTGGATGATGATGATGATGATGATTATCATCATTATCATTGTGAGCAAGATAAAAAAGTGATCGTGATCTTCTTGAGTTATACAATCATCTAACTTCCAAAGCACTCACAAAACTGAGCAAATAAAGCCAGTATCTGCATATTAGGGGAAGGAAACATATTGCTAATGGAAGCCACAGGCCTAGTCAAAAATAAATGTTTTATATCAAGTGGTAAAATAAAAGAGGGATTCTACCCCAAGACCACCACCTCGATAAGGACCATGAGTTACTGCAGCTGCAAGGGAGGGTCCATCAAAGTCACCTCAGTAAACAGCAGCCTAAAAAGCAGATGTGTTGGCACATCATTACAAGCCCCCAGCTCACCCCACCCCATCATAGCCATTTGCTCTCCAGAGATGATCTAGAGTTTCTTGCAAGGGAGAGATGCACTGGCAGGGCCACCTCCCAATTCCAAAACAGGGAGAGGCAGTAGCATGGGGCTGGCCTGGGGCTCTGACTTTCTGAGAGTGGACAAGTAAGGCATACAGACAGAGCCCCTGCCTGAAGAATAATCAGATTTATCTGTGAAAAACAGATTCAGTGAGACAAAATGTTGTTAAATTTTAACTTTGGTCCTAAAATGATAGAAATACCAAAGTTAGGTGATACACCAAAATGTGTACTTTCAAAGTAAATGTCCAAGAAACAACTGACCTACAATAAAGACATAAAAGCATTGATAGCATAAAGGAGGGGTTGGCAACCTTTTTCTGTAAAGAGCCAGATGGTAAATATTTTAGGTTTGTGGCTGTATGGTCTCTGTTGCAACTACTCAACTCTGTTGCAATGCAAAAGCAGCCAAAGCCAATACTTACAAAAATGAGTGTGGCTGTGTTCCAATAAAACTGTATTTAAAAGTAAAAGACAGGCTGCATTTGGTCTACGAGCTGTAGTTTGCCCACTGCTGGCACTGAGGAAGAGAGGTTTATGAAGAGGTTCTTTTGGTGAAAGTTCTCCCAACCACCACGAGAACCTCATCCTGAGCCTAGAGAGGGGTCTTCAAGAGGACCACGTGGAGTGCTTGATGCATCCTCTTGACTTTATGGGGCATGTTGTTCCCAAGACTCGACGTTAGCTGCACTCCCTACCAATGGTAGAACAAACATCCATGAGTGTTTCTCACGTACCCCAGGTAGATCATGGGGGAGAGAGCATCTGCCTAAGCTGGTTTAATTTGAGTTCAAAAGGATCACCTGGGAAGGTAAGAGGACTCCAACAGAAACCATTCTCTTTAGAGTAGAACGAAACCTGGAGCAGAGTGGGAAGTGGCCCCAGAGAAAAAAATGTGACTGGACATTCTCATCTCTAAATTGAGACTGTGTTTGAGCAGAGGATTTTTTTTATGCCAAGAGTGAATTGGTAAGTTATGAAGCTGAAATTTCATGCAGGAGCAAAGGAAAAACCTCCTCCAGTGAAAAAATTTGAATGGGATTGTAAAGACAAAACAAATAGCATTTCTTGTTTGTTTTGTTTTATAAATATTTTATAACAGAAAACTTCAAAAGCACAGTCCAAAGAAGAGAGAAGAGTCTGATGAACTCCCATGTCCTCATAATGCAGCAATTATTAACTCCTGTCGAATCTTGTTGCAACTATACTGCCCATCTACTCTCCTTTCACCATCCCCATACCCCATACACAGAATTACTTTGAAGTATATCCAATGTCTGTATTTCCTTTAACTTGGAAGTAGGATCCAGAGGCTTGATCAGATTCAGTTTCAATTATTTGGTGAGACTGTCTCACAGGTGTTGTGTGCACTCCTACAGGACTTCCAGGCCCATGATGTCTGGTTCTCTCTCAGCAATGTTAATATTGATCAGGATTTAGGACAGTTTGATTCATCTGTTATAGTTCTTTATCAGCTTTTTATCAGTTTTAGCAACCACTGATGATTTCCCATATCCATAATTTTATTAGGAAAAATTACATTTTGATTACCTCTCACTGGTTGTGCATAGGCTGTATGTATACATGCTAGAACACTGGGATCCCCTGGATTGGAGACTCATTAGTCTTTTCACAAGAGTCCTCTTTATTCATTAGCTTTGGAATTCTGGTGTATTTTTGTTTGTTTGGAGGTCTATGAGTTTGTCAGCTGTAGAAACAAAATTCATTTTTGCTCAACCGCCTGCTACTGCATGAAAAGGGAGCCTAATTCTCCAGCCTACTTACTTTGGTAAGATCTGCAGACCTCTATGGGTATGACCTTCAGAGAACTGGTTGGTCCTCTCCTTTGAAAGACCCTTCAGTGCCAAGTACATGGTACCTTTCTGGTCTGCCTAGTAGGAATAAATGTTTATGTTGAGAGTTTTCATCTGTTTTTGTGAAACGGTTTCCCAGATATTGTAACGTCTTGGTACCATAACTATTGTTTTTCAATTCTGAAAAATTTTCACATTTAAGAAGAAAGTAGACAGTTTTCCTCAATCCATGCCTTGGTTGGTTAATTGAGGGAAGTGGTGGGATTCTGTGTGGCTGAATGATTACATTCACTGCTCCTAATTCCATCCATAGCTCCTTATTTTGCCCTTGATGGTGTTGTCCAAGCCAAGGTAGATATTTGATAGTTTCCACATCTCTCATTCCTTCCTTTTCCAACACAGTCTATTTGAGACTCACAACATGCTTAAGAGGAAATATAAATATTGTATGTACAGGGCTGAAAACTCAGAGGCTGCATCTATAAATTTGCCAATTTACAGTATAGATCTTGGGTCTAAAAAAATTAAGTGCTTTTGCGTCCACATTCCTGGAGGGAGAAGATCAAACTCTTTTTTTTTTTTTTTAACATCTTTATTGGGGTATAATTGCTTACAATGGTGTGTTAGTTTCTGCTTTATAACAAAGTGAATCAGTTATACATATACATATGTTCCCATATGTCTTCCCTCTTGTGTCTCCCTCCCTCCCACTCTCCCTATCCCACCCCTCCAGGCTGTCACAAAGCACCGAGCTAATATCCCTGTGCCATGCGGCTGCTTCCCACTAGCCATCTACCTTACTACGTTTGTAAGTGTGTATATGTCCATGACTCTCTCTCGCCCTGTCAAAGCTCACTCTTCCCCCTCCCCATATCCTCAAGTCCGTTCTCCAGTGGGTCTGCATCTTTATTCCTGTCTTACCCCTAGGTTCTTCATGACATTTTTTTTTCTTAAATTCCATATATATGTGTTAGCATACGGTATTTGTCTTTTTCTTTCTGACTTACTTCACTCTGTATGACAGACTCTAGGTCTATCCATCTCATTACAAATAGCTCAATTTCGTTTCTTTTTAAGGCTGAGTAATATTCCATTGTATATATGTGCCACATCTTCTTTATCCATTCATCTGATGATGGGCACTTAGGGATCAAACTCTTAAATAACCTCAATGTCATAAGCAAGTGGGCCTCCAAGGGAAAACCCCAGGTAAAAAGATACTTTTTCTATGCTTCTACCACTTCTAAGTTGACCAAGAAAAGCAGGTGTGACGGGTATTGTCACTTTTTCATTTATTCCATATTCTATGTATAAACAATTATTTTCAGCTCTTCCCTTTAACCGAAGCAAAAGTTCTCGGACTTTTTCCTCCTTCCATACATCTCCACTCTGCCACAAGGAATTAATATCAGCTGTCTTTCTAAAACATTGATCGATTTTTCCTTTGTGAACAAGTCTGTTCATATTGTTACCTTTCCCAAGAAAGAAATATGCAATTGGTTGCTTTGTACGATACATATGCTTATATTGCCCCCTGAAAGAATTTTCCAGTGACCGAGCATACTTTTCCATTTGTTTAGAATCTTGATCTAGTTGTTGGTTTCCTGGCCAGAATAACAGGGAGGCTAGGAAATAAGGTTCTGGAAATCGATAATTCATTCCTACTTGTTGCAAGACTTCTCGAAGCTGATCTTTCAGTTTTTTAATTGGCTTCACTATTTTGGAGGTAGGTTTAATACAGTGGAGAATGATGTTGGCCAAGATGAAATTTTGCTTTTCCCTTGGCAGGATTCTGACAGTGCACTGCTCAAAGAGAAAAGTATATTTGTTAATTATATCTTCCATGGTGCGTATAGCATCTTCTTGAGTTTTGATAAGATATTCCAAGAGCCCAGAAAACTTGTCTGCTTTTAGAACTTCTAGGCTTCTCCGATACAGCTCTACTTGAAGTGGCAAACTAAGCTTTGGTCCAAGATCATTGTTCTGTGATTCCTCTGAGGGACCGAATATATCTACATACTTCTTAAAACATCCAGCCACCCTTTTCCGAGTTTTGGCCTCTTCATTTTGCTTAATATTGTTCCTGGGTTTTAGAAGGACAAAGTAATCATCAAAAAAATCAAAGGACTTTTTCAAAGAAAATTTCAAATTGGTTAGATAAGGAATAAAGTTCTTGAGGACTACTTTAAATTCATTGCTCGGATCTCCAGGAATATCATTATTTCCTGATATAAAATTGATCATATCTCTTTTAGATAGTTCACTTTTATTGTCAAAAAAAGGAATGAGCTGGAGAATCTGGATTGTGTAGAGCCCAACTTCTATCTCCCCTTGATACCCAGCTATATTGTAAGTATCATACCGCCTTTTCGACTTCTGATAAAATCTTTCCTTTGCTTCATACTCTCTATCCTCACTTTGCTGTTGAGATTCTTTGAATGCATTTGAGGCATGCACTGCTAAATCCAAAAGATCAGATAGCTCATCAACTGAAATGTTCCTGTTTCTTCCATTATCCTCTAACCACCATCTAATTTTACTTTTGTACACTTGACCCAGTGTGTCTGAGATATAAGAATTGTCAGGTTCTATCATTTTTGCTTTATTTGCCCAACGTAGAGCATTGTTAAAGTCCCTCTCTTTAATGTAGAAATGTCTTGTCAAGGCTTGGCAAATGAATGCATTTGAGTTGAACTGACGAATACCTTCAAGTAATACCTTTTTAACTGCCTCATTCCCTTCATCTTTATGTAATGCTTCAATGAATGGGGAAAACCAAGTTCCTGCTTCACCTTCATGTTCGTTGCGCTGTCTTGTGAGCAGCAGTGTTTGCATATCTTCTGAAAATTTGCTTTTTCCTATACCAGTATCATAGAACACATTTTCTGTTAGCATAGCCAGCATAATTTGACTTTTATCTAAGTCATAGCTTATCTTCAATTCTTCCAATGAGCGAATGGCAATCAAAGGGTGAATAATGCGTACTCCACAGTAGTTCCCACATTCTATCACCTCTGTTTTTATTAGAATTGTAGAGTAGGTGCCCATCTTGTCTTCAAGCTTTTCTATTCCCCAGAAAGCTTTCTTGTTTGTGATTCCTAAGAACTTTTCACACTGTGATAGTGAAATGGTGGTATCAGGCACATATGAATTAAGAAGAGCCAGAAAAGAAAAGAGCTTTGCTTCCTTGGTGGAAGTATTTTGTCCTTTCAGAATATTCCTGACCACATTTTCTATGTATGTTTTATTAAAGTTGGTTTTCATAATCATGAAGGAATAAAAATCTTTAAAGTTTTTATGTTGCTCTTCAATTTCTTTCAGTTTAAGCTCAAAAGCTCTCTGTTCTTTGGGAGATAGTTTTTGTATTAGGGCAATACTGTCTGAGATCTTTGCACTTTTTTCAGGATTCTGTGATCTCCTGCAATTTAGGATGATCACTAGAGGTCTCTCATATCGAATATACCTATTAGCTACAGCTGTCTGAATAGAGGCCCGCAGAAGATAGACATTATCTTGTTCTTCAAAATCATCAACAAGCAGTAGTACAGGTAAGTATTCCTGATTATTTGTTGTCCCATAGGTTACTAAATTAGTCACTTGTTCTCCAATTTCAGAAAAATCCACTGTCTTGTTTTTCAGCACAGCACATCTGAATTTCTTCCTTAGTTCCCAGAGAATATGCATGGCCAAGGTAGTCCCACCACAGCCTGGATGATGAAACAGATGAATAATTTTGACACATGTTGGCTTAGAAGAATCTGCCCAGTTTTGAATAATTTCTTCAAGTATTTCATATTTATCCCTTTTGACAAAAGGGGAAGAATAGTTTTCAGAAGAAAAGTAGAAGTTCCACCATGATACTTTGCCACCTCGATAGAAGTCTTCCTCTTTTGATGCTTTGAATTCAAGTAATTTTTTTTTGTCCTTCTCTAAGAGTGTACCTTCACATTCATTTTCACAGAGAATTTCCAGAGCAGTCATGATATCTTCTTCTTTTTTCAGAAGGACAGTAGATGAACCAATAGATGGTAAAAATCTCTTTGAAGACTGAGTCACAGATTTTAGCTTAAGAATAGTTCCATTTATCTCTTCAAGACTTAAAGCAGAAACACATTGTCTTGATAATTCATCTTGCTGTTTTGTTAATCTTGCTTCAAGTAGATCTTTCCATCCCTGACATATGCGTGAATGTGTGCAAATACACAATATATTTTCCATTCCTTTGAGATCTTGGTAGAAAGCACAGAAGGTCTCAATGAGGGGGTCTCTTGGGTCATCCACAGAGGAGAGTAATAGAAATACCACCAAAAACTTCCCTCTTGGCATTATGTCTTCATGTGTAAGAAATGAAATCAGTTTCCTGACTTCAGACGCTTTTTCTCTTTGCCAGAAACTTGGATCTAAGGGTTTATATTTTTCACTGTCAAGGTCTAACCTGCCATTGCAGAAAATCCAGCTGAGTTGTTGATAAAGATTCAGACTAGTAATCTTCTCATTTGTAGTTTTCCCTTCCACATATAAACTTGGGAAGTGAAGGTTTGCTATTCGGGTTTCTTTGTAAGCTTTGACCACACCCTTGCTCACAGATTCAGGATCAAACTCCAACACAGCAAACCATTTAATTTCCTTTAGGAAATCTAAGTGTTTTATTTGAGTTGGATGGCATTTATTTATTACAAGAATGTACCATTCATAGTAGGAATTATCTAACAAATCCTGATTTCCTGTCAAAAGTTTAACAAGCTTTGGTCCCTCACTCTCTTTTTTATTTGTTTTTATTCTGCATTTTTCTTCTGCTTCTTTCCTAGATTCTGCCAGTCTTTTTAAATCTAATTTAAATGATGTGAAATATGTATTATTTTTCATGATGTCCTTAGAACTGGCCCCATCGCGCACAAAGACTGAGAATTTTGGACTTTGTGTCCATGTCTTGTTGCTGCAATTTTGCATTTTAATCTGGAAATAATCATGTTCACATTCAGAATATTTTGGAACAACATCCACTTCAATAACAAATCTGTCAGATGGAATACTATTTGGCATTAAAACTTCTACAAATCTTGGCTCTCGAATGCAATTCTTTGCTTTTTGGACCTGATGGTCTTCAAAATATTTGTGGATCATCAGATTGAAGTGCTCAATGAGGGCTTCCTTGGTGACAGTGGTGACTTCCACGCCAACAATTTTTCCATGGGGTTTGTCCTTGACTCCAAAATGAATAGTGCCATTGGTACGTGAATTCATACAAGCTGAAGCAAACCGGAAAACCTCATTGCTAAATTTCATCTTAACATCCTCTTCTGTGGCTGTTCTTGTATTCGTGAAGCATTTGAATTCATGTATTGGATCAATGAGATTGAGTGGTCCTGTTTCAGGCTGTAGATTAAAATTTAATTTGTAACGATATGGATCACTGAATTCATCAAAAGGGTACGATACACATGTTGGTTCTATGGATGGCTGCTCTTCCTTTGTGTCATCTATTTCATCGTTCATGAACTCATGTTTTAGTGACTTAGAACCTTTAGTAACTGTACTCATTGTAGAGTCATTAACCATGTCTGATTTCTCTTTCTCCTTTTGTTTTTGCTTTGAAGTTTCTCCATTTTTCTCCTGGTTTTTAGGAACATTTTTACTGCCTTTCCCCCTCTTACTTGTCTGAAAAGGATCTCCAGAGGATGTTTCCAGCAACTCTTTGAAGAGATGTTCTATTTGGATAGCTGGTCCAAATGTTATGCCCATAGCAACAAGGTGATCTGTAGTTAAGTACTTCAAGTTTGTGCCATCCACATCTTGTGCAATCAAAATTTTCCTGTGTTTTTGGTCAATTTTTTGACTTTCTAACCACCGATTTACATCCTCTTTTGTCCATTCATCTGTATTATCTGGTAAGTTAAGTTGTGTTGCCATTCTGATACCTATGTATAGAAAAAGAAAAATTATTTAGTATTTTTATAAGTAAATTTTAAAAATAATCAGTTAATTTTTCAATAGACAATATGTACATGTCTTATAAAACTGAAAAAGCTCAAAAGGATATACATTCCATCTAATTACCCTCCTGAGAGGAAATTACCATTATCAGTTTCTTCTATATCCTTTCAGAGAAATACTACCAAATACAAAAGCATAAACACTTTTTTCCATTCAAATGGCAACATACTATACTCAATTCTCTTTGCTTGCTTTATTCACTAACTGTATCTTGGGGATGCTTCCAGTCAATATATATAGAGAGAGATGTTTCATCCTTCTTAATGGTTGTTTTCTATAATGTGTGTTAGCTCTATTGTTTATAAATATTCAATTCTGCTATAGAAAATAAGAAAACCAAAGAAGGCTATATGAAACTAAAGAGAGAAGGATTATGATATGAGGAGGATACATGAAACAAGGTATAAAGCAAGTAGTTTGTGAAACATGTTATGATAGACATAG
Source organism: Phocoena sinus (assembly GCF_008692025.1). NCBI lineage: Eukaryota > Metazoa > Chordata > Mammalia > Artiodactyla > Phocoenidae > Phocoena > Phocoena sinus. The sequence continues at coordinate 57,084,620 of NC_045771.1, forward strand.
ATCAAGTAAATAGAGCATATGAGCATTAAACATAGTTAGGAAGAGAAAGAAGGGCCAAATAGATATTAAATATTCATGCGGCACACTTGAAGCACTTTATATTTTTGACATCTTAATTGGGCCACCTACTGTTGACACCCATTCTGATCCTTTGTATACTCTAATTAAAAGACATAAATAAAATCCAGAGTAGCTTATCAGGCTAACTGATGAGTTAGAGCTGTGGTCAGGCATATATGCCCCTCTGCATCTCTCTGATTGGAGCAAGTGTATGCCACTGACACAGGTGTCTTGTATCTGTTGATTCCTCTTGGACAGACCTTAACTCTGGTTCTCAAAATCACACAATCAGTGGAGAATGCTGATACTGCAGAGAGGGAGAGAGAGGATATATGAACTTGTATAACTCAGGTAATGAGATCCTTCCACCCCTCTTGTACCTTATCCAAAGTGTGTTACCCATCTCTTTCCCCCTGCTTTTTGTTGTGTATTTTAATTGATTTAATAAAGATGTGCCTCAAATACCTTAAATTGATCTGTGAGCCATTCTGTTCCATGACTTCTGGGATAGCTTGCTGGGTAGTGAACTTGGGGGCTACTATTATATCCATGTAACTTTTCACATAATATTTGGTAATAGCTAATTCCTGGGCAGTAACAAATGGCATTACTATTTGGTATTCAGATTGAAAGACTACTATTTGGAAAAATTATTGGCAATCTGGGTTGCAGAAATATAGCAATGGTTAGAGAAAAACACAATAGAATCCAGATAATAATAGTCAGCTTTAAGTACAATCCAAAAATGGCTCAAATAATGTGAGCCATTCCTATAAAATCACCATGGGAGAAATCAAATCAACAGAGAAGATAAGCCTGGAGAATAGTGGAAAATAGACTATATAGGCACACTTCCATGAAATAATACACAGGAATATTACCTACCAGTGGTACATAAAAGAGCAAGGTTAGGATTTACCTTCCCGTCCAGACATAAAGCTGCCAGAGCAATTGTCCAATGTTAAAGCTATTATTTTTTGGTTAGTAACTCCTGCATTCATATTAAGTGAATAAAAGATATACCTTACAGCTACATTAAAACAAAAATAGGCAAAGATATGCACAACTGATGGAAATTTTACTCTATTACAATACTATGACAATCAGAAACCATGGAGATTTAATGCCTTCTAAAAAAAGTGAACTAGGTGAAATTTCTTTCAGTTATTTGGCCTGTAGAGATTAAGAAGCTCAAATTTAAAATAAGCTGGGGAGAGAGAAAAGAGTGGAGGTGGGAAATTGCTTTAAGTGTAGTACTTTTTAAAGTAAGCCCCTTTTGTGGGACTATATCAAACTTAGAAACTATGCATTGAAGGACACAATGAACAGAATGAAAAGGCAACTTATAGAATGGGAGAAAATATTTGCAATATTTTCTTTTTTTTTTTTTTTTGCAATATTTTCAAATCATAGATCTGATAAGGGGTTAATATCTAAAATATATTTTAGAAAACTCCTGCAACTCAATGACAAGACAGATAACCTGATTAAAAGTGAGCAAAGGATTTAGACATTTCTCCAAAGATGATATACAAATGACCAAAAAACATATAAAAAGATGTTCAATATCACTAATCATTAGAGAAATACAAACCTAAAACACAGTGATATATCATTTCACATCTACTGTGATGACTACTATTTTAAGAACCCCAGAAAATAACAAGTATTAGCGAAGATGATGTGGAGAAATTGGAGGAACCCTTGTGCACTACTGGTGGGAATGTAAAATGATGCAACCTACACAACCTACCTTAAGAGAATGGTTAAAGGAAGTTTTCTAAACAGAAAGAAAATAATAAAAGAAGGAATCCTGGTACATTAGGAAGAAAAAAGAACACAGTAAGCAAAAATATTGGTAAATATAATAGACTTCTCCTCTTTGGTTTTCAAAATTATGTTTGATTTTTGAAGAACTGGCTGATATGGTTCTAAATGTATGTAGTGAAAATATTTAAGACCATTATATGTGGATAGGGTAAAGGGATATGAAGGGAAGTAAGATTTCTATGCTTCACTCAAACTGGTAAAAAAAACACTATTGGACTGTCATAAGTTATGTATGTATAATGAAACATCTAGAGCAATCAATAAAAAAGCCATACGAAGTGATACACTCAAAGTGATATACTCAAAAGTGATATACTCAATTCCACTAGATAAAAGTGGAATTGTAAAAAACCTTTCAAGTAACCCTCAGGACATCAGGAAAATAAGAAAGAAAATTGAAAAACATAAGTCCTAACATATAAATAATTAATTACATTAAATATAAATGGCCTAAATACAGAAGTTAAAAGACAGAATTGGTAAAGTGGATCAAGAACATGACCCAACTATATCCTGCCTGTAAGATGCTCACTTGAAATAAAATTATATAAATAGGTTGAAAAGAAAAGTATGGATAAATATATATAATACAAATATCAATAAAGACAGGAATGGTTATGTTAATGTCAGATAAAGTAGACTTCAGAGAAAAGAAAATTACCAGAGACAAAGGCATATTACATAATGATAAAATGTTCAATTCAACAAGATGACATAACAATCCTAAAAGTGTATGTGCCAAACAAGAAAGTTTCAAAATGTTTGAAACAAATACTGACAGAACTTTTCAGTTTTAGACAAATCCACATTTATAGCTGGATATTTTGACACCTTTCTCTCTATAATTGAAAGAAAAATTAGACAGAATGTTAGTGAGGTTACAGAAGAACTCAACACCATCAACCAACAGGTACCAAACCACATTTATAGAACACTCCATTCAACAACAGCAGAAAATCTTTCTTTTTAAGTGCCAAAAATAGACCATAACCTAAATGATAAAACAAGCTTCAACAAATTTAAAATAATTGAAATCATACAGAATATGTTTGCCAACCACAATGGAATCTTATTAGGAACTGATAACAGAAAGATAAGAGGAAACTCACTAAACACTAAAACTACACTCCTAAATAATTCATGGGCCAAAGAAAAGTCTCAAGTGAAATTAAAAAAATACATTGCAGTGAATGAAAATGAAAATACAACATACCAAAATTTGTGGTACATGGTTAAAGCAGTATTGAAAAAATTGTTGCAATAAATGCATACGTTAGAGAAGAAACATCTCAAATTAATAATCTAAGATCTTACTTCAAAAACTTAGAAAATCTTGAAAAAGAAAAGTAAAATAACCCAAAGCAGAAGGAAAGAAATAATAAAGATAAGAGCAGAACTCAATTAAACTGAAAACAGAAAACAATGGAGAAAATCAATGAAACAAAATCTGCTTCCTTGAAAGATCAGTAAAATTGACAAAACTCTAGCAAAACTGGCAAAGAATAAAAAAGAGAAGACACAACTTACCAATATTAGAAGTGAAACAGTGGATATAATTTTGAACTGCATAGACATCAAAAGGGAACAAGGGAGTAGTATGAATAACTTCACGCACACAAATTTGACAACTCAAATGAAATAGAACAATTCCTCAAAAAACAAACTTCCACAGTCCATTCAGTATGAAACAGATGATTTGAATAGTCCCATACTTTAAAGAAAACTGGATTTTTAATTTTAAAGATCTCCCTACAAGGAAAATTTTCCAGGCCCAGACAGATTCACTGAAGAATTCTACCAAACATTTAAAGAATTAATGCTGATTTTATATAATCTCTTCTAGAACACAGTAAAAGACGGAATACTTCCCAATTCATTTTATGAAGCTCATATTACCCTACTAGCAAAGCATCTGCAAACCCAGCCTTCAGGTGAGCTCCCATGGACCAAGACTCCTGCCTTGCCCCAGTGCCAAGCCAGTCCCTGAGGCCCCAGGCTCAAAGCAGTCTCCTGCAGATCCAGGCTCCTGCCTCACTCCAGTGCAAGGCCAGCTCCCATAGACCCAGGCTCTTTGCCTGCCCTGGTGCTGGGTTCGGTTCCAAGGACACAGACTCCAGATTGGTTCCTATAAACTCAGGCTCCTGGCTTGCCCCAGCCTCCAGGTTGGCTCCCGAGGACCCAGGTACATGGCCAGCCCCACTGTCAGGCTACACCTCATGGACCCAACCTTCAGGACAGCACCTGTACCCCAAGGCTATAGGCCAACTCCTGTGGGCATCAGAATCCAGGCCCACCACCAGCACTTCAGGGGCCAGGTCCACCCCATGGACCCAAATGCCAGCCTACCTCTGTAGACCCAAGTACTAGTCCAGCCCAGACACTGACCCAGGCAGCAGACCTTCCCACCTGAGGATCAAGCTCATCCTCAGAATCTACCAGACAATTCACCCACAATCTCTGGACAAGCTGACTGGTGAAGGGCTTTTCTGGCCTAAGCCCAGTCTGTAAAGACTGAAAGAGGTGCCTACTTCTTCAAATGTGCAGACAATAATGCAAGGCCAGAAGAATTATGAATAATCAATGAAACATGCAAGGCCAGAAGAATTACCAATAATCAATGAAACATGACACCATCAAAGGAAACTAATAAAGCTCCAATAAATGACCCTAAAGAAATGAAGATCTATGAACTACCTGACAAATTATTCAGAATAATCTTCATAAAGAAAGTCTGTGAACTACAAGAAAACACAGATATACAATTAAACAAAATTAGTAAAACAATGCATGAACAAAATGAGAGGTTCAGCAAAGAAACAAAACATTAAAAACATATAAATGAACAAACAGAAATCCTAGCATTGCAGAACACAGTGAATGAATTGATGAATTCAACAGAAAGCTTCAAAAGCAGATTCATCCAAGCAAAAGAATCAGTGAACTTGATGACAGTACATTTGAAATTCTCCATTCAGAGGAGCAAAAAAAGAAAAAAGAATGAAAAAGAGTGAAGAAAGCCTATGTGAATTATGGGATACCATTGACAGTAAAATCTACTATTGTTGGAGTTCAAGGAGAATAGAGGAAGAAAAGGGCAGAGGGCTTATTTATAGATATCATGGCTGTCAATTTCCCAAATGTGGGGAGAGATTTGGACATTCAAGTTCCTGAAGCTCATAGGTGCCCCAAAAGTTTCGACACAAAAAGATCTTCTCTAAGACACATAATAATAAAACTACCTAAAATCAAAGACAAAGATTTTAAATGCAGCAAGAGAAAAACATTCCCACATACAAAGGAACCTTCATAAGACTATCAACAGATTCCTCAGCAGAAACCTTATAGGCCAGTAGAGAGTGGGATGATATATTCAAAGTTCTGAAACTGTCAACCGTGAATACTTAAGAACCTTACAAGTTGTCCTTCAGAAATGAAGGAGAGATAAGGACTTTCCAAGACCAAAACAAACAAACAAAAATGTTGTAGAGTTCTTCACCACTAGACCTGTCTTACAAGAAATGCTAAAGGGATGTCTTTGAGTTGTAACAAAAGTATGCTGACAACATGAAAAGAATATGAAAGTATGAAACATAGTGAAGGTGAGAATATAGTCAAACTCAGAACACTCTAATACTGTAATGGTGGTAGATAAATCACTCTTAACTCTGGTATAAAAGTAAAAGATAGGGACTTCCCTGGCGGTCCAGTGGTTAAAGACTTCACCTTCCAATGCAGAGGGTGTGGGTTCAATCTCTGGTTGGGGAGCTAAGATTCCACATGCCTTGTGACCAAAAAACCAAAACATAAAACGGAAGCAATATTGTAACAAATTCAATAAAGACTTTAAAAATGGTCCACATTAAAAAAAATCTTTTTTAAAAAAAGTAAAAGACAAAAGTATTAAAAATAACTATAGGTAAAATAAAATAATGTGGGCTTCCCTGGTGGCGCAGTGGTTGAGAGTCTGCCTGCCGATGCAGGGGACGTGGGTTCGTGCCCCAGTCTGGGAAGATCCCACATGCCACGGAGCGGCCGGGCCCGTGAGCCATGGCCGCTGAGCCTGCGCGTCCGGAGCCTGTGCTCCGCAACAGGAGGGGCCACAGCAGTGAGAGGCCTGCGTACTGCAAAAAACAAAAAACAAAAACAAAAAAAAACAAAAACAAAAAAAAATAAAATAATGTGTTAAAGGATACAACATATATAAAAGATGTAAAGTGTGACATTAATAACATAAAATGTGAAAGAAGTTAAGTTAAAGTGTGGAGGTTTTGTATGTGGTTGAATTTAAGTTGTTATAAATGTAAAACAGACTGTTATATCTATAAGATGAATAACGTAAACTTCATGGTAACCACAAATAAAAAACCTGTAGCAGATATACAAACAATAAAGAGAAAGGAATCAAAGCATATCACTACAAAAGGTCATCAAATCACAAAGGAAGACAGCAAGAAAGGAAGAAAGGAAAATGAAGGAATTATAAAGCAGCCAGAAAACAATGAACAATATGGCAATATTAAATCCTTACCTATCAATAATTACTTTAAATGTAAAAGGATTAAATTATCCAATCAAAAGATACAATGTGGCTGAATGGATTAAAAAAATCAGATCCAACAGTAATATGCTGCCTACAAGAGACTCATTTTAGATTTAAGGACACACATGCACTGAAAGTGAAGGGATGGAAAAACATATTCCATGCAAATGGTAACCAAAAGACAGCAGGAGTGATTATAATTAGACAAGATAGACTTTGAGTCAAAAATTGTCAAAAGTGACAAAGAAGGTTACTACATAATGATAAAGGGGTCAATTCATCAAGATGATATACAATTGTAAATATATTATGCACCCAAACTTAGATACTTCAGTATACCTAAAAATATAGCAGATATTAGCAGAACTAATGGGAGAAATAGACATATACAATAAGAGTAGGTGACTTCAATATCCCAGTTTTAACAATGGATAGGTCATTCAGACAGAAATTCAATAAGGAAACAGCAGACCTAAACAACACCATAGATCAAATAGACCTAGCAGACACATTCAGTACAGTCCATCCAATAGCAACAGAGTACACATTCTTTCAAAGTGCACATGGAACATTGTCCAGGATAGATCATATATTAGCCCACAAAAGAACTCTTAACAAATTTAAGAAGCTTGAAATCATATCAAATGTCTTTTCTGACCACAATGATATAAAATGAGAAATCAATAATAAAAGGAAAATTGGAAAATTCATAAATATGTGGAAGTTAAATGACATACTTCTGACAAACCAACAGGTCAAAGAAAAAATCAAAAGGGGTATCAAAAAGTATCTTGAGACTTTTAAAAATGGAAACACAACATACCATAATTTAAGAAATGCAGAACAGTTCTAAGACAGAAGTTAATAGTGATAAATGTTTACTTTAAGAAAAAAGAAAGATCTCAGATAAGCAACCTAATGTTACACCTCAAGAACAAACTCAACCTAAAGTTCACAGAAGGAATGAAATAATAAAATCAGAGCAGAAATAAATTAAATAGAAACTAGAAAACAATAGAAAAGGTCACCTCTTCCTGGTGCCAGACCCCCCAGGCTGCGGGGCCTGACATGGGGCTCAGAATTCTTACTCCTGTGGGAGAATCTCTGTAATATAATTATTCTCCAGTCTGTGGGTCTCCTACCTGGGGGGGATGGGGTTTGATTATATCACTAGTCCTCCCCTCCTACCAGTCTCACTGTGGTTCTTTATGTCTTTAGTCGTAGAGGATCTTTTCTGGTAGGTTTCGATCTTTTTCAATGATGGTTGTTCTGCGGATTGTTGTGATTTGGGTCTCCTCTTGAGACGAGATGAGCTTAGGGTCCTTCTACTCCACCTTCTTCAAGAGAAGACCTTCCCATTGATACCAAGTTTCTTAAAAATAGTTGTATCTCAGAGCAGTTGGGCATGAAGGAAATAACACTGCAGAAAGAAAAGGAGACCAGCCAAATTAATGACCAAGGCATCCATCTTCTCTTACCACTAAGAGCTGTTTTTTGTAAAGTAAACAAAATTAATGAACCTTTAGCTAGATTAAGAAACAAAGAGCAGAGACTCAAATAAATAAAATTATAAATGAAAGAGAGATGTTACAACTGATACCACAGAAATGCAAAGGATCATAAGATAGTACTATGAATATTTATATGCCCCCAAACTGGACAGTCTAGAAAAAATAAATAAATTCCTAGAAATATACAAACTACCAAGACTGAATCATGAATAAAGAATCTGAACAGACCAATAATGAGTAAGGAGGCTGAATCAGTAACTGAAACCTCCCAAGATGGAAAAGCCTCGGACCTCATGACTTCACCAGTGAATTCTGCCAAATATTTAAAGAAGAATTATTGTGAATCCTTCTCAAACTCTTCCAAAAAATAGAAGAGGAGGGAACACTTATAAGCACATTTTATGAGGCCAGCATAACCTTGATACCAAGGCCAGATAAGGACAGTACAACAAAAAGAAAGTTACAGACCAATATCACTGATGAACATAAATGCAAGAATCCTCAACAAAATACTAGCAAACCAAGTTCAAAAGAACATTATAAGGATTATAAAGATCTTATACCATAATTAAATGTGATTTATCTCTGGGATGCAAGGATTGTTTGATATATGCAAATCAATAAATGTGATGGGGGGGACCTTGAAGATGGCGGAAGAGTAAGACGCGGAGATCGCCTTCCTCCCCACGGATACACCAGAGATACATCTACACGTGGAACAACTCCTACAGAACACCTACTGAAGGCTGGCAGAAGACCTCAGACCTCCCAAAAGGCAAGAAACTCCCCACATACCTGGGTAGGGCAAAAGAAAAAAAAAAAACAGAGACAAAAGAATAAGGACGGCACCTGCACCAGTGGGAGGGAGCTGTGAAGGAGGAAAAGTTTCCACACACTAGGAAGCCCCTTCGCGGGCGGAGACTGCGGGAGGTGGAGGGGGGAGCTTCGGAACCGCGGAGGAGTGTACAGCGACGGGTGCGGAGGGCAAAGCGGGGAGATTCCCGCACAGAGGATCGGTGCTGACAGGCACTCACCAGCCTGAGAGGCTTGTCTGCTCACCCGCCGGGGCGGACGGGGCTGCGAGCTGAGGCTCGGGTTTCGGTTTCTGACGGAGTGCAGGGAGAGGACTGGGGTTGGCGGCTTGAACATAGCCTGAAGGGGTTAGTGCACCACGGCTAGCCGGGAGGGAGTCCGGGAAAAGTCTGGACCTGCCGAAGAGGCAAGAGACTTTTTCTTCCCTCTTTGTTTCCTGGTGCGCGAGGAGAGGGGTTTAAGAGCGCTGCTTAAAGGAACTCCAGAGACGGGCGCAAGCCGCGGCTAAAAACGCGAACCCCAGAGACGGGCGCGAGCCGCGGCTAAAAGCGCGAACCCCAGAGATGGGCGCGAGCCGCGGCTAAAAGCGCGGACCCCAGAGACGGGCGGGAGACGCTAAGGCTGCTGCTGCCGCCACCAAGGGGCCTGTGTGCGAGCACAGGTCACTCTCCACACCCCTCTTCCGCGGAGCCTGTGCAGCCCGCCACTGCCATGTTCCCGGGATCCAGGGACAACTTCCCCGGGAGAACGCACGGCGGGCCTCAGGCTGGAGCAACCTCACGCCGGCCTCTGCCGCAACCTCACGCTGCCTCTGCCGCCGCAGGCCCGCCCCGCACGCAGTGCCCCTCCCTCCCCCCCTCCACCCCCGGCCTGAGTGAGCCGGAGCCCCCGAATCAGCGGCTCCTTTAACCCCGTCCTGTCTGAGCGAAAAACAGACGCCCTCCAGCGACCTACATGCAGAGGCAGGGCCAAATCCAAAGCTGAGCTCCTGTGAGCTGTGAGAACAAAGAGAAAGGGAAATCTCTCCCAGCAGCCTCAGAAGCAGAGGATTAAAGCTCCACAATCAACTTGATATACCCTGCATCTGTGGACTACCTGAATAGACAAGGAATGATCCCAAATTGAAGAGGTGGACTTTAGGAGCGAGATCTATGATTTTTTTCCCTTTTCCTCTTTTTGTGAATGTGTACGTGTATGCTTCTATGTGAGATCTTGTCTGTATAGTCTTGCTTCCACCATTTGTCCTAGGGCTCTATCCGTCCATGGTTTTAAAAAAAAATTTTTTTTTCTTAATAATTTTAATTGTAATAACTTTATTATACTTTACCTTCGTTCTTTCTTTCCTTCCTTCCTTCCTTCCCTCCTTTAGACAACGAATCACCTCAAATTGAGGAGGTGGTCTCTGAGAGCAAGATTTATGATTTTTCCCCCTTTACCTCTTTTTGTGAGGGTGTATGTGTATGCTTCTGTGTAAGATTTTCTCTGTATAGCTTTGCTTCCAACATTTGTCCTAAGGTTCTATCCATCACTTTTTTTTCTAAATATTTTTTAATTCAATAACTATCTTATACTTTATTTTATTTTTACTATATCTTCTTTCTTTCTGTCTTTTTTCCTTCTTTCCCACCCTCCTTCCTTCCTTCCTTCCTCCTTTCTTTCCTTCTTTGCTTCTTTCTTCCTTCCTTCCTTTCCTCCTTTCCTTCTTTCTTTCCTCATACTTCTACTCATTCTCTCTACATTTTCTCCCTTTTATTCTGAGCCGTGTGGATGAAAGGCTCTTGGTGCTCCAGCCCAGGAGTCAGGGCTCTGCCTCTGAGGTAGGAGAGCCAACTTCAGAACACTGGTCAACAAGAGACCTCCCAGCTCCACATAATATTAAACGGTGGAAATCTCCCAGAGACCTCCATCTTAACACCAGCACCCAGCTTCACTCAACGACCAGCAAGCCACAGTGCTGGAAAACCTATGCCAAACAACTAGCAAAACAGGAACACAACCCCACCCATTAGCAGAGAGGCTGCCTAAAATCATAATAAGGCCACAGACACCCCAAAACACACCACCAGACGTGAACCTGCCCACTAGAGAGACAAGATCCAGCCTCATCCAGCACAACACAGGCACTAGTCCCCTCCACCAGGAAGCCTACACAACCCACTGAAACAACCGTAGCCACTGGAGACAGACATCAAAAACAACGGGAACTACGAACGTGCAGCCGGCAAAAAGGAGACCCCAAACACAGTAAGATAAGCAAAATGAGAAGACAGAAAAACACACAGCAGATGAAGGAGCAAGAAAAACACACAGCAGATGAAGGAGCAAGATAAAAATGCACCAGACCTAACAAATGAAGAGGAAATAGGCAGTCTACCTGAAAAAGAATTCAGAATAATGATAGTAAGGATGATCCGAAATCTTGGAAATAGAATGGACAAAATGCAAGAATGAGTTAACAAAGACCTATAAGAAATAAAGATGAAACAAGCGGGGACCGCGGAGTAGTGCACAGCGACGGGTGCGGAGGGCAAAGCGGGGAGATTCCTGCACAGACGATCGGTGCCGACCAGCACTCACCAACCCGAGAGGCTTGTCTGCTCACCCGCTGGGGCGGGCGGGGCTGCGAGCTGAGGCTCGGGTTTTGGTTTTGGACGGAGCTCAGGGAGAGGACTGGGGTTGGCGGCTTGAACATAGCCTGAAGGGGTTAGTGCACCATGACTAGCCGGGAGGGAGTTCGGGGAAAAGCCTGCACCTGCCGAAGAGGCAAGAGACTTTTTCTTCCCTCTTTGTTTCCTGGTGCGCGAGGAGAGGGGTTTAAGAGTGCTGCTTAAAGGATCTCCAGAGACGGGCGCGAGCCGGGTTAAAAGCGCGAACCCCAGAGACGGGCACGAGCCGCGGCTAAAAGCACGAACGCCAGAGACGGGCGCGAGCCGCGGCTGAAAACGCAAAACCCAGAGATGGGCGCGAGCCGCGGCTAAAACCGCGGACCCCAGAGACGGGCGGGAGACACTAAGGCTGCTGCTGCCGCCACCAAGGGGCCTGTGTGCGAGCACAGGTCACTCTCCACACCCCTCTTCCGCGGAGCCTGTGCAGCCCGCCACTGCCAGGTTCCCGGGAACCAGGGACAACTTCCCCGGGACAATGCACGGCGGGCCTCAGGCTGGTGCAACGTCACGCCGGCCTCTGCCGCAACGTCACGCCGCCTCTGCCACCACAGGCCCGCCCCGCACGCAGTACCCCTCCTTCCCCCATCCCCCAACCCCCGGCCTGAGTGAGCCGGAGCCCCTGAATCAGCGGCTCCTTTAACCCCGTCCTGTCTGAGCGAAAAAACAGACGCCCTCCAGCGACCTACACGCAGAGGCAGGGCCAAATCCAAAGCTGAGCTCCTGTGAGCTGTGAGAACAAAGAAGAGAAAGGGAAATCTCTCCCAGCAGCCACAGAAGCAGCGGATTAAAGCTCCACAATCAACTTGATATACCCTGCATCTGTGGAATACTTGAATAGACAAGGAATGATCCCAAATTGAAGAGGTGGAATTTAGGAGCAAGATCTATGATTTTTTTCCCTTTTCCTCTTTTTGTGAATGTGTACGTGTATGCTTCTGTGTGAGATCTTGTCTGTATACTCTTGCTTCCACCATTTGTCCTAGAGCTCTATCCGTCCATGATTTTTTTAAAAAATTCTTTTTCTTAATAATTAAGTTTAATTGTAATAACTTTATTATACTTTACCTTCGTTCTTTCTTTCTTTCCTTCCTTCCTTCCCTCCTTTAGACAACGAATCACCCCAAATTGAGGAGGTGGTCTCTGAGAGCAAGATTTATGATTTTTTCCCCCTTTACCTCTTTTTGTGAAGGTGTATGTGTATGCTTCTGTGTAAGATTTTCTCTGTATAGCTTTGCTTCCAACATTTGTCCTAAGGTTCTATCCGTCCCTTTTTTTTTTTCTAAATATTTTTTAATTCAATAACTATCTTATACTTTATTTTATTTTTACTATATCTTCTTTCTTTCTGTCTTTTTTCCTTCTTTCCCTCCTTCCTTCCTTCCTTCCTCCCTCCCTCCCTCCTTTCTTTGCTTCTTTGCTTCTTTCTTCCTTCCTTCCTTTCCTCCTTATCCTCTTTTTTCCTCATATTTCTACTAATTCTCTCTACTTTTTCTCCCTTTTATTCTGAGCCGTGTGGATGAAAGGCTCTTGGTGCTCCAGCCCAGGAGTCAGGGCTCTGCCTCTGAGGTAGGAGAGCCAACTTCAGGACACTGGTCAACAAGAGACCTCCCAGCTCCACATAATATTAAACGGTGGAAGTCTCCCAGAGACCTCCATCTTAACACCAGCAACCAGCTTCACTCAACGACCAGCAAGCCACAGTGCTGGAAAACCTATGCCAAACAACTAGCAAAACAGGAACACAACCCCACCCATTAGCAGAGAGGCTGCCTAAAATCATAATAAGGCCACAGACACCCCAAAACACACCACCAGACGTGAACCTGCCCACTAGAGAGACAAGATCCAGCCTCATCCAGCACAACACAGGCACTAGTCCCCTCCACCAGGAAGCCTACACAACCCACTGAAACAACTTTAGCCACTGGAGACAGACATCAAAAACAACGGGAACTACGAACGTGCAGCCTGCAAAATGGAGACCCGAAACACAGTAAGATGAGCAAAATGAGAAGACAGAAAAACACACAGCAGATGAAGGAGCAAGATAAAAACCCACCAGACCTAACAAATGAAGAGGAAATAGGCAATCTACCTGAAAAAGAATTCAGAATAATGATAGTAAGGATGATCCGAAATCTTGGAAGTAGAATGGACAAAATGCAAGAAACAGTTAACAAGGACCTACAAGAACTAAAGATGAAACAAGCAACGATGAACAACGCCATAAATGAAATTAAAAGCACTCTAGATAAGATCAATAGCAGAATAACTGAGGCAGAAGAACGGATAACTGACCTGGAAGATAAAGTAGTGGAAATAACTACTGCAGAGCAGAATAAAGAAAAAAGAATGAAAAGAACTGAGGACAGTCTCAGAGAACTCTGGGACAACATGAAACGCACCAACATTCGAATTATAGGGGTTCCAGAAGAAGAAAAAAGAAAGAAAGGGACTGAGAAAATGTTTGAAGAGATTATAGTTGAAAACTTCCCTAATATGGGAAAGGAAATAGTTAATCAAGTCCAGGAAGCACAGAGAGTCCCATACAGGATAAATACAAGGAGAAATACGCCAAGACACATATTAATCAAACTGTCAAAAATTAAATACAAAGAAAGCATATTAAAAGCAGCAAGGGAAAAACAACAAATAACACACAAGGGAATCCCCATAAGGTTAACAGCTGATCTCTCAGCAGAAACCCTACAAGCCAGAAGGGAGTGGCAGGACATACTGAAAGTGATGAAGGAGAAAAGCCTGCAACCAAGACTACTCTACCCAGCAAGGATCTCATTCACATTTGATGGAGAAATTAAAACCTTTACAGACAAGCAAAAGCTGAGAGAGTTCAGCACCACCAAACCAGCTTTACAACAAATGCTAAAGGAACTTCTCTAGACAAGAAACACAAGAGAAGGAAACGACCTATAGTAGCGAACCCAAAACAATATAGAAAATGGGAATAGGAACATACATATCGATAATTACCTTAAATGTAAATGGACTAAATGCTCCCACTAAAAGACACAGATTGGCTGAATGGATACAAAAACAAGACCCTTATATATGCTGTCTACAAGAGACCCACTTCAGACCTAGAGACACATACAGACTGAAAGTAAGGGAATGGAAAAAGATATTCCATGCAAATGGAAACCAAAAGAAAGCTGGAGTAGCAATTCTCATATCAGACAAAATAGACTTTAAAATAAGGACTATTAAAAGGGACAAAGAAGGACACTACATAATGATCAAGGGATCGATCCAAGAAGAAGATATAACAATTGTAAATATTTATGCACCCAACGTAGGAGCACCTCAATACATAAGGCAAATACTAACAACCATAAAAGGGGAGATCAACAGTAACACATTCATAGTAGGGGACTTTAACACCCCACTATCACCCATGGTCAGATCATCCAAAATGAAAATAAATAAGGAAACACAAGCTTTAAATGATACATTAAACAAGATGGACTTAATTGATATTTATAGGACACTCCATCCAAAAACAACAGAATACACATTTTTCTCAAGTGCTCATGGAACATTCTCCAGGATAGATCATATCTTGGGTCACAAATCAAGCCTTGGTAAATTTAAGAAAACTGAAATTGTATCAAGTATCTTTTCTGACCACAACGCCATGAGACTAGATATCAATTACATGAAAAGATCTGTAAAAAATACAAACACATGGAGGCTAAACAATACACTACTTAATAATGAAGTGATCACTGAAGAAATCAACGAGGAAATAAAAAAATACCTAGAAACAAATGACAATGGAGACACAACGACCCAAAACCTATGGGATGCAGCAAAAGCAGTTCTAAGGGGGAAGTTTATAGCAATACAAGCCCACCTTAAGAAGCAGGAAACATCTCGAATAAACAACCTAACCTTGCACCTCAAGCAATTAGAGAAAGAAGAACAAAAAAACCCCAAAGCTAGCAGAAGGAAAGAAATCATAAAAATCAGATCAGAAATAAATGAAAAAGAAAAGAAGGAAACGATAGCAAAGATGAATAAAACTAAAAGCTGGTTCTTTCAGAAGATAAACAAAATAGATAAACCACTAGCCAGACTCATCAAGAAAAAAGGGAGTAGACTCAAATCAATAGAATTAGAAATGAAAAAGGAGAAGTAACAACTGACACTGCAGAAATAAAAAAAATCATGAGAGATTACTACAAGCAACTCTATGCCAATAAAATGGACAATCTGGAAGAAATAGACAAATTCTTAGAAATGCACAACCTGCCAAGACTGAATCAGGAAGAAATAGAAAATATGAACAGACCAATCACAAGCACTGAAATTGAAACTGTGATTAAAAATCTTCCAACAAACAAAAGCCCAGGACCAGATGGCTTCACAGGTGAATTCTATCAAACGTTTAGAGAAGAGCTAACACCTATCCTTCTCAAACTCTTCCAAAATATAGCAGAGGGAGGAACACTCCCAAATTCCTTCTACGAGGCCACCATCACCTTGATACCAAAACCAGACAAGGATGTCACAAAGAAAGAAAACTATAGGCCAATATCACTGATGAACATAGATGCAAAAATCCTCAACAAAATACTAGCAAACAGAATCCAACCACACATTAAAAGGATCATACACCATGATCAAGTGGGGTTTATTCCAGGAATGCAAGGATTCTTCAATATACGCAAATCTATCAATGTGATAAACCATATTAACAGGTTGAAGGAGAAAAACCATATGATCACCTCAATAGATGCAGAGAAAGCTTTCGACAAAATTGAACACCCATTTATGATAAAAACCCTGCAGAAAGTAGGCATAGAGGGAACTTTCCTCAACATAATAAAGGCCAAATATGACAAGCCCACAGCCAACATCATCCTCAATGGTGAAAAACTGAAAGCATTTCCACTAAGATCAGGAACAAGACAAGGTTGCCCACTCTCACCACTCTTATTCAACATAGTTTTGGAAGTTTTAGCCACAGCAATCAGAGAAGAAAAGGAAATAAAAGGAATCCAAATCGGAAAAGAAGAAGTAAAGCTGTCACTGTTTGCAGATGACATGATACTATACATAGAGAATCCTAAAGATGCTACCAGAAAACTACTAGAGCTAATCAATGAATTTGGTAAAGTAGCAGGATACAAAATTAATGCACAGAAATCTCTGGCATTCCTATATACTAATGATGAAAAATCTGAAAGTGAAATCAAGAAAACACTCCCATTTACCATTGCAACAAAAGAATAAAATATCTAGGAATAAACCTACCTAAGGATATGAAAGACCTGTATGCAGAAAATTATAAGACACTGATGAAAGAAATTAAAGATGATACAAATAGATGGAGAGATATACCATGTTCTTGGATGGGAAGAATCAACATTGTGAAAATGACTCTACTACCCAAAGCAATCTACAGATTCAATGCAATCCCTATCAAACTACCACTGGCATTTTTCACAGAACTAGAACAAAAAATTTCGCAATTTGTATGGAAACACAAAAGACCCCGAATAGCCAAAGCAATCTTGAGAACGAAAAAAGGAGCTGGAGGAATCAGGCTCCCTGACTTCAGACTATACTACAAAGCTACAGTAATCAAGACAGTATGGTACTGGCACAAAAACAGAAATATAGATCAATGGAACAGGATAGAAAGCCCAGAGATAAACCCACGCACATATGGACACCTTATCTTTGATAAAGGTGGCAGGAAAGTGCAGTGGAGAACGGACAGCCTCTTCAATAAATGGTGCTGGGAAAACTGGACAGGTACATGTAAAAGTATGAGATTAGATCACTCCCTAACACCATACACAAAAATAAGCTCAAAATGGATTAAAGACCTAAATGTAAGGCCAGAAACTCTCAAACTCTTAGAGGAAAACATAGGCAGAACACTCTATGACATAAATCACAGCAAGATCCTTTCTGACCCACCTCCTAGAGAAATGGAAATAAAAACAAAAATAAACAAATGGGATCTAATGAAACTTCAAAGCTTTTGCACAGCAAAGGAAACCATAAACAAGACCAAAAGACAACCCTCAGTATGGGAGAAAATATTTGCAAATGAAGCAACTGACAAAGGATTAATCTCCAAAATTTACAAGCAGCTCATGCAGCTCAATAACAAAAAAACAAACAACCCCATCCAAAAATGGGCAGAAGACCTAAATAGACATTTCTCCAAAGAAGATATACAGAATGCCAACAAACACATGAAAGAATGCTCAACATCTGGGCTTCCCTGGTGGCGCAGTGGTTGAGAGTCCGCCTGCCAATGCAGGGGACACGGGTTCGTGCCCCGGTCTGGGAGGATCCCACATACCATGGAGCGACTGGGCCCGTGGGCCGTGGCTGCTGAGCCTGCGTGTCTGGAGCCCGTGCTCCACAACGGGAGAGGCCACAACAGTGAGAAGAGGCCTGCATATGGCAAAAAAAAAAAAAAAAAAAAAAAAAAAAAAAAAAAAAAAAAAAAAGAATGCTCAACATCATTAATCATTAGAGAAATGCAAATCAAAACTACAATGAGATATCATCTCACACCAGTCAGAATGGCCATCATCAAAAAATCTAGAAACAATAAATGCTGGAGAGGGTGTGGAGAAAAGGGAACACTCTTGCACTTCTGGTGGGAATGTGAATTGGTTCAGCCACTATGGAGAACAGTATGGAGGGTCCTTAAAAAACTACAAATAGAATTACCATATGACCCAGCAATCCCACTACTGGGCATATAGCCTGAGAAAACGGAAATTCAAAAAGAGTCATGTACCAAAATGCTCATTGCAGCTCTATTTACAATAGCCCGGAGATGGAAACAACCTAAGTGCCCATCATCGGATGAATGGATAAATAAGATGTGGCACATATATACAATGGAATATTACTCTGCCTTAAAAAGAAACGAAATTGAGCTATTTGTAATGAGATGGATAGACCTAGAGTCTGTCATACAGGGTGAAGTAAGTCAGAAAGAAAAAGACAAATACCGTATGCTAACACATATATATGGAATTTAAGAAAAAAAAATGTCATGAAGAACCTAGGGGTAAGACAGGAATAAAGACGCAGACCTACTGGAGAACGGACTTGAGGATATGGGGAGGGGGAAGGGTGGGCTTTGACAGGGCGAGACAGAGTCATGGACATATACACACTAACAAACATAGTAAGGTAGATAGCTAGTGGGAAGCAGCCGCATGGCACAGGGATATTAGCTCGGTGCTTTGTGACAGCCTGGAGGGGTGGGATAGGGAGAGTGGGAGGGAGGGAGATACAAGAGGGAAGACATATGGGAACATATGTATATGTATAACTTATTCACTCTCTTATAAAGCAGAAACTAACACACCATTGTAAAGCAATTATACCCCAATAAAGATGTTAAAAATAAATAAATAAATAAATGTCATATACCACATTAAAAGAATGAAGGATAAAAATCATATGATCATCCCAATAGATCCAGAAAAATATTTGACAAAATTCAACACTATTACATGACAAAAACCCTGAACAAATTAGGTACAGAAGTAATGTACCTAAACATAATAAAGGCCATATATGAAAAGCTCACAGCTAGCATCATACTCAGCAGTGAAAAGCTGAATGCTTTCCCTCTCAGAACAAGAACAAGACAAGGATTCCCACTCCCACAACTTTTATTCTATATAAAACTAAGAGTTCTAGCCAGATCAATTAGCAGAAAAAGAAATAAAAGCCCTCCAAAAAGGAAAAAGAGGAAGTAAAATTGTCTGTTTGCAATGATATTATACACATAAAACCTTAGACACCACCACCAAAAACCCCCCCAAAAAACTGTTAGAACTAATAAACTAATTAGGTAAAGGTTCAGGATACAAAAAAATCAATATTAAAGGGCTTTCCTGGTGGTGCAGTGGTTGAGAGTCCGCCTGCCAATGCAGGGGACACGGGTTCGTGCCCTGGTCCGGGAAGATCCCACATGCCGCGGAGCGGCTGGGCCCGTGAGCCACGGCTGCTGAGCCTGCGTGTTCGGAGCCTGTGCTCTGCAACAGGAGAGGCCACAACAGTGAGAGGCCCATGTACCGCAAAAAAAAAAAAAAAAAAAAAAAAAATCAATATTAAAAAGTTGCATTTCTATACACTAACAGTAAACTATCTGAAAAAAAATTTAAGAAAACAGTCTCACTTAACAATAGCATAAAAACTGCTCAGGAATACGTTTAAACAAGTAGGAGAAAGGTCTGTACACTGAAAACTATAAAACATTGATGAAAGAAATTGAAGAAGATACAAATAAACGGAAAGGTATCCTGTGTTCATGCATTGGAAGAATATTATTAAAATGTCCATACTACCCAAATAAATCTAGAGATTCAATGCAATATCTATCAAAATTCCAATGACATTTTTCACAGAAATAGAAACAATAGGCATAAAATTCATATGGAACTACAAAAGACCATGAATAACCAAAGCAATCGAGTAGAAAAACAAAGTTGGAGGCCTCACACTACCTTATTTCAACATATACTATAAAGCTATAGTTCAAACAGCATAGTACTGGTATAAAAACAGACATACAGACCAATGGAACAGAACAGAGAGTCCAGAAATAAATCCACAGGTTAATGATCAATTGATCTTCAACAAAGGTGTTAAGGACACACAATGGGAAAAGGACAGTCTCTTCTTTAGATAATTTGGGGAAAACTGATTTTCCATAAACAGAAGAATGAAATTGGACCCTTATTTCACTCCATATACAAAAATCCACTCAAGGGCTTCCCTGGTGGCGCAGTGGTTGGGAGTCTGCCTGCCGATGCAGGGGACGCGGGTTCGTGCCCCGGTCTGGGAGGATCCCACATGCCGCGGAGCGGCTGGGCCCGTGAGCCATGGCCGCTGGGCCTGCGCGTCCGGAGCCTGTCCTCCGCAACGGGAGGGGCCACAGCAGTGAGAGGCCCGCGTAACGAATAAAAAAAAAAAAAAAAAAAAAAAAAAAAAAATCCACTCAAAATTGATTAAAGACTTAAATCTAAGACCTGAAACCAAAAAACTATAGATGAAAACATAGAGAAAAAGCTTCTTGACATTGGTCTGAGCAATGATTTTTGGATATGACCCCCAAAGCACATGCAGTAAAAGAAAACATAGATAAATGGGATTGCATCAAACTAAAAAGCTTCTGCACAACAGAGAACAATCCACAAAATGAAAAAGCAACCTATGGAATGAAAGAAAATATTGGCAAACCATATCTAATAAGGAGTTAACATCTAAAACACATGCGGAACTCAAACTACTCAATAGCAAGAAAACAAATAAACTTATTTGAAAAATAAGCGAAGGACCTGGATAGACATTTCTCAAAAGAAGACACACAAATGGCCAACAGATATAGGAAAAAGTGTTTAATATCACTGATCATCAGGGAAATACAAATTAAAACCAAAATGAGATTATCACCTCACACTTGTTAGAAGGTGAGCATCCAAAATAAAACGGATAACAAGAGTTCGTGAGGATGTGGAGAAAACGGAACCCTTGTAGACTGTTACTGGCGATGTAAATTGGTACAGCCATTATGGAAAACTGTATGGAGATTCCTCAAAAACTTAACAGAACTACTACATGATTCAGCCATCTCACTTCTGACTATATGTCAGAAGGAAATGAAATAGGTATCTTGATGAGATAGCTGCACTCCCATGTTTATTGTAGCATTATTTACAATAGCCAAGATAAAGAAACAACCTAAGTGTCTGTCAATGGATGAATGGATAAGGAGGTGTGATACACACACACACACACACACATTATTCAGCCATGAGAAAGAAGGAAATCCTTCCATTTGTGACAACATAGATCAAACTGAAGGGCATTATGCTAAGTGAAATAAGCCAGAAAGAGAAAGACAAATACCGTATGATCTCATTTATATGTGGAATCTAAATAACAACTCCCCCCCGCCACCCCCCACCAAACCCAAAGTTGAAATCAGAGAACAGTGGTTACCAGGTGCTGCAGTGGGGAAGGGGGATGGGCAGACTGAAAGTGACGGGGAGGAAAATGGTATTCCATGGAAATAGAAACAAAAAAAAGCTAGAGTAGCAATACTTATATCAGACAAAATAGACATTAAAAGAAAGACTGTAAGAAAAGGCAAAAAAAGAACATTATATAAAGATAAAGGGGGGCTTCCCTGGTGGCGCAGTGGTTGAGAGTCCGCCTGCCGATGCAGGGGACACTGGTTCGTGCCTCAGTCCGGGAAGATCCCACATGCTGCGAAGTGGCTGGGCCTGTGAGCCATGGCCGCTGGGCCTGTGCATCCGGAGCCTGTGCTCCGCAGCGGGAGAGGCCACAGCGGTGAGGGGCCCATGTACCGCAAAAAAAAAAAAAAAAAAAAAGATAAAGGGATCAATCCAACAAAAAGATATAACAGTTGCAAATATATATGCACCCAACATAGGAGCATGTAAATACATACAGCAAATATTAACAAACATAAAGAAAGAAATTGATACTAACATAATAATAGTATGGGACTTTTAACATCCCACTTATATCAATGGACGCATTATCCAGACAGACTATCAATAAAGAAACACTGGTCTTAACACTCTAGGAGAGATGGACTTTATATATACATATATATAACATTTCATCTTATAGCAGCAGAATACACATTCCTTTCAAGTGCACATAAAACATTATCAAGGACAGATCACATGCCATGCCACAAAACAAGTCTCCATAAATTTAAGAAGACTGAAATCATGTCAATCATCTTGTTGACTACAACATTCTGAAACTAGAAATCAACTACAAGACAAAAACTGCAGAAACACAAACAGGTGGTAGGTAAAGAATATGCTCCTAAACATCCAATGGATCACTGAAGAAATCAAAGAGGAAATAAAAAATACCTGGAGACAAATTAAAATGGAAACTCAACAATCCAAAATCTGTGAGATGCAGCAAATGCAGTTCTAAGAGGGAAGTTTATAGAATACAAGCCTACATCAGGAAACAAGGAAAGTCTCAAATGAACAACATGACCTTAGACCTAAAGGAACTAGAAAAAGAACAAACAAAACCCAAAGTTAATAGAAGGAAAAAATCATTAAGATCAGAGCAGAAATAAATGAAATAGAGACTAAAAAAACAATAGAAAAGATCAATAAAGCTAGGAGCTGGTTCTTTGAAAAGATAAACAAAATAGATAAACCTTTAGCCAGACTCATCAAGAATAAAAGATAAGTCAAATATATAAAATCAGAATGAAAAAGGAGAAGTTACAACCAACAGCACAGAAATATAAAAGATCATAAGAGATTACTACATTTATATGCCAATAAAATGAACAACCTAGAAGAAATGTATAAAGTCCTAGAAACATACCACATAAGAGATTACTACAATTATATGCCAATAAAACGAAGAACCTAGAAGAAATATATAAATTCCAAGAAACATACCATCTCCCAAGACTGAATCAGGAAGAAATGAAAAAATATGGACAGACTGATTACCAGTAATAAAATTGAATCAGTAATAAAAAAAACCCTCACAACAAAAGCCCAGGACCAGATGGCTTCACAGGTGACTTCTATCAAACATTTAGAGAAGAGTTAATGCCTATCTTTCTCAAACTCTTCCAAAAACTTGATGAGGAAGGAGTGCTTCTGAATTATGAGGCTAGCATCACCCTGATAACAAATCAGGCAGATACCACAACAAAAGAAAAACTACAGGCCCATATTACCAAGGAACATAGATGCAAAAATCCTCAACAAAATATTAGCAAAGCAAATCCACTAATATATTGAAAGGACCATACACCACGATCAAGTGGGATTTATCCCAGTGATGAAAGAATGGTTCAATATCTGTAAATCAATCAATGTGATAGACCACATTAACAAATTTAAGAATAAAAATGATATGATCAACTCAATACATTCAGAAAAAGCTTTAGACAATTGATTTATGATAAAAACTCTCAACATAGTGGGTATAGAGGGAACATACCTCAACATAATAAAAGCCATATATGACAAACCTACAGTCAACATCATACTCAGTAATGAAAAGCTGAAAACATTTCCTCTAAGATCAGGAACAAGACAAGGATGCCCACTCTTGCTACTTTTATTCAACATAGTATTGGAAGTCCTAGTGACAGCAGTTAGACAAGAAAAAGAAATAAAATGCATCCAAATTGGATAGGAAGAAGTAAAACTGTCCTTGTTTGCAGATAACATAATACTACATATAGAAGATCCTAAAATGCCACCAAAAAACTGTTAGAACTAATAAATGAATTCAGTAAAGTTGCAGGATATAAAATTAATATACAGAAATCTGTTGTGTTTCTATACACTAACAATGAACTATCAGAAAGAGAAATTAGGAAAACAATCCCATTTACAATTGCATCAAAAATAATAAATACCTAGGAATAAATCTGAGGTAAAAGACCTGTACACTGGAAACTATATGACACTGATAAAACAAAAACAGATGGAAAGATATATTGTGGTCATGTATTGAAAGAATTAATATTTTTAAAATAACCATACTACCCAAGGCAATATACAGATTCAATGCAATCCCTATCAAAATACCAATGGCATTTTCCACAAAACTAGAACAAATAATTCTAAAATTTGTGTGGAACCATGAAAGACCCTGAATAGCCAAAACAATCTTGAGAAAGAAGAACAAATCTGGAGGTATCATGCTCCCTGATTTCAAACTATACTACAAAGCTACAGTAATCAAAACAGTATGGTACTGGCAAAGAAATAGACATATAGATGAATGGAACAGAGAGAACCCAGAGAAGAACCCATGCTTATATGGCAAATTAATCTACAACAAAGGAAACAAGAATATACAATGGGGAAAAGATAGCCTCTTCAATAAATGGTGTTGGGAAAACTAGACAGCTCCATGCAAAAGAATAAAATTGGACTACTTTCTCACACCATATATAAAAATAAATTTGAAATGTTTTAAAGACTTATATGAAAGACCTGAAACCATAAAACTCCTAGAAGAAAGCATAGGCAATACTCTGTTTGACCTCAGTCTTAGTAATATTTTTTTGGATATGCCTCCTCAGGCAAGTGCAACAAAAGCAAAAATAAACAAATGAGAATCAAATTAAAACACTTTTGTACAGTGAAGGAAACCATCAATAAAACAAAAAGTCTGCCTACTAAATACGAGAAGATATTTGCAAATGACATATATGATAAGGGGTTAATATCCAAAATATACAAAGAACTCATACAACTCAATATCAAAAAACAAGCAACCCAAATAAAAAATAGCAGAGGACCTTAAAAGACATTTTCCCAAAGACATACAGATGGCTAACAGACATATGAAAAGATGCTCAACATCACTAATCATCAGGCAAATGCAAATCAAAGCCACAATGAGATAACACCTCACACCAATTAGGACAGTTATTATGAAGAAGAAATAACAAGTGTTGAAGAGGATGTGGAGAAAAGGGAACCCTTGTACACTACTGGTGGGAATGTAAATTGGTACACACACTGTGGAAAACAGTATGGAGGTTCCTTAAAAAATTAAAAATAGAATTACCATATTATCTAGCAATTCCACTTCTGGGTATTTTCCCAAAGAAAAAAAAAACACTAATTTGAAAAGATAATCACCCCTATGTTCATTGCAGCATTATATTCAATAGCCAAGACATGGAAGCAACCTAAGTGTCCATCAATAGATAAATGTATAAAGATGATATGGTATGTACATACATACACCTACGCACAATGGACTATTACTCAGCCACAAAAATGAATGAAAGCTTGCCATTTGGGACAACATGGATAGACCTAGAGGGTACTATGCTAAGTGAAATAAGTCAGAGAAGGACAAATGCCATAATATTTCACTTACATGTGGAATCTATAAAACAAAACAAATGAACAAAAATAAGAAAACAGAAACAGAGTCATATATGCAGAGAACAAATGGGTGTTGCCATATGGGAGAGGGGTGGGAGGATGAGTGAAATAGGTTAGGAAGATTAAGAGGTACAAACTTCCAGTTACAAAATAAATGTGTTGGGCATGAAATGTGTAGTGCGGGGAATATAGTCAATAATATCAATGGTAATATCTTTGCTGACTAGATTTACAGTGGTGATCATTTCGTAATGTATAGAAATATTGAATCACTATGTTGTGTACCAGGAACTAATTATACTTCAAAAACAAACTAACAGAAAAAGAGATAAGATTTCTGGTTACCAGAGGAGATGGGTAAAGTGGTTACCAGAGGAGATGGGTAAAGTGGCTCAACTAATATAAAGGTACAAACGGTACAAACTTCCAGTTATAAGATAAATAAGTACTAGGGATGTGATGTACAACATGATTAATATAATTAACATTGTTGTATGTTATATATGAAAGATGTTTAGAGAGTAAATCCTGAGAGTTTTCATCACAAGGAAAAAATATTGTTTTCTTTTTCTTTTATTTTGTATCTACATGAGATGATGGATGTCACTAAACTCATCGTGCTCATCATTTCATGACGCATGTAAGTCAAATCATTACGCTGTATACCTTAAACTTATATGACATATAAAATATGTCAGTTATATCTTAATAAGCTGGAAGAAAGAAATTAAAAAGTCAGAAAAATAATCAGGGAGAAGGCTAAATATGGGTAGAAGAGGAAAGAAGGTGAAGCCATGGAGTAAAGTTAGTGCCTAAAATAACTTTTCAATTCTATATACTTGACTAGAATTGGCCTGAAAATTTCGTTCTGAGCTTCTTAGCAACCCCATAAAAAATGGAAACATAATTTGTTACATGATTGGTCAAACCCACATATATTTATGAACTGTAGGGTTAACTGTAGGGCTTGTTAGCTTTACTAAAAGGAAGTTGAGGAGCAGGCCTTTAATCTAAACTGTATTTCCCCCAACTCTTTGTATTACCTTGTTCCTTACTTTGGGGGAAATCAGACGTAAACCCAGGATTTTTAGGAAGAAATAAGAAAGCTGTCATAATTTCAAGTACTTCCTGTAGTAGTCTGTCTTCATCTCTGTCACTGTCTCTGTCTGTCTGCCTGTCTCTTATACATATAATTTGACATTAATATCTGAGAAGTTATCAGGGAATTTTATTTTCTGGCAACTCCTTAGAGTAGATGGTGGAAGGGATCTTTGATTAATGTAAAGTACATCTTTAAATTTTCATTATATGTTCTTTCTGAAGATGCTCCTAACGCCTTGGGGGATTTCATCAATAAAAGTGCCTCTAGTTTTCCACTGCATGCATCTTTTATGGAATGTTATGACTCCTTCCTCAACTAATATAAAGCAGACTCTGTCACAGCAATGAACAGTCTAGGCTTAAAATATTTTTAGGTTTAAAATACTATTTTTGGAGTATATTTCAATTTTCTAATTGAGAAGTAGATTCTTTCCTAGTCAATAAAATGCTGCTATAGAGAGTAATAATACTATAAATAACAGATATTGTACTTACCCAGATTTTTCTTGCCAAGTTCTTCTACAGAAACGAGGGAAAAACCATGTATTTCGGTGCAGGAAACAAACATCTGTGTTCTTCTTCCTACTGTGTTAGAGAAAAATACTTTTTTCACTCCATTTTTTATGACAGTTTCTCCTCTGCTTCCACTTCAATCTGAACTCTAATCAGCTCAGAAAGGACAGTGTTTCTCAGTAATGGGTGTGCCGAAACTGGAAGGTGGGGGAGGAGGAAGCCTGCAGAATTGATTTCAGTTTCGCTTTCCTAGATATGACTTTTCTCTCTGAAATGATTTTTTTTCTTTTTGGTAAGCCATTATTCTTCCGCCTTCTGGTGTGATTGGTTAGAAGCCAAAGGTTTAAAATCTGTTTTTGCCTGAGAGTTTTGAGGGCTGCAGAGAGCCCAGAACTTGGGTAGGGAAGAGCTTATGTTGGCATTTCACTGGCTTTCCTGGGTGGACTGTCCATCCATCTCTGTTTTCCTAAAGATAATGTAAAGGAATGGCTTTCGGGGACTTTTTGGAGCTCCCTATAAATGCTAAATTCCTCTGGGTTAGTTCTGCAGAGCAGACCAGGGTGGGACCCCTAGTGGCCACATTGCAGGGATTTTCTTTTCTAATGTCAGCCTCAGGGACAGGCACAGAACAGCCTGAGTGAGAGTGAAAAAAATAGTGAGCATTTAAAAAATTGATATCAAGTATTAAAATTTATTGTGTGTGCTCAGTTAGCATTTGGTTTCCATATTCCACTGTTGATTCACACTGGCTTCATATGTTTTATAAACATTTATTGGGCACATACTATATACCAGGCACTATTCCAAGTGCTTTATATTAATTTATTTACTCTTCACAACAATCCTCTGAGGTAGATGCTATTATTATTTCCATTTTACAGCTAAAGAAACTGAGATGCAGAGATGTTAAATAATCTCTCTCTCTCCCCCCACCTCCCTCCTTCTCTTTCTCCAGTATGTACTACTGGTTCTGTTTCTCTGGAGAACCCTAATACAAACAGGTTATAAAAATTAACTTCTCTGCTGTCTCAGAGCAGTCTTATTCCCCTAGCTTATCTCATTGCTCACATTCCCTGTGTGAGGCCAGGTTCCAGATCTTCAGCATGAGCAACCTTTCTCTTCTATCCTGTGTCGCCCTCCTCACGCTGCCTCTCTGACCACCCAGACAGTGCTTTTCCATTTCTTTATTAGACTATTTCCCCCTTAAGGAGGGGAATTTTAACCTAGTTGTCCCCTCCCTTGAAACTGTAATACTACAGATATGCTGTATATCTGTTTATGTATATCTGTGCTTTATACATAAAAAAGAGCATTATATGCCTGCCATTAGGGAATTGCAACTTAAAACAATGAGATACCGGGCTTCCCTGGTGGCGCAGTGGCTGAGAGTCTGCCTGCCGATTCAGGGAACACGGGTTCGTGCCCCGGTCCGGGAAGATCCCACATGCTGCGGAGCGGCTGGGCCCGTGAGCCATGGCCGCTGAGCCTGTGCGTCCGGAGCCTGTGCTCCGCAACGGGAGAGGTCACAGCAGCGAGAGGCCCGCGTACCGCAAAAAAACAATGAGATACCAATACACACCCATCAGAATGGCCAAAATCCAGAACACTGACTCCATCAAGGGCTGGTGAGGATATGGAGCAACAGAAACTCTCATTTATTGCTGGGGGGGAAATGCAAAATGGTACAGCCACTTTCGAAGACAGTTTGGTGGTTTCTTATAAAACTAAACCTACTCTTACCGTATGATCTGGCAATCACACTCCTTGATATTTACCCAAAGGAGTTGAAAATTAATGTCCACACCAAAAACCTGCACACAGAAGCTTATAGCAGCTTTATTCATAAATGCCAGAGCTTGGAAGCAACTAAGATGTTCTTCAGTAGGTGAATGGATAAATAAACTGGTATATCCAGACAATGGAATCTTTATTCAGTGCCGAAAAGAATTGAGCTGTCAAGCCATAAAAAGATGTGGAGGAATATTAAATGCATATTGCTTAGTGAAAGAAGTCAATCTGAAAAGGCTACATACTATATGATACCAACTATATGATATTCTGGGAAAGGCAAAACTTTGGAGATAGCAAAAGGATCAGTGGTTGCCAGGAGTTAGGGAGGAGGTAAGAATGAACTGGTGGGGCATAGAGGATTTTTAAGACAATGAAATTATTCTGTATGACACTATAATGGTGGATGCCATTATATATGTATTTGCCAAAACCCATAGAAGATACAACACCAAGGGTGAACTATAATGTGAACTATGGAGTTTGGGTGATGATGTGTTAGTGTAGATTCATCAATTGTAACAAATGTGCTACTCTGGTGAGGGATGTTGACAGTGAGGGAGATTAACTTTGAACACTCTGAAAATATATACCCTCTCCCCCAGAGGGTATATGGGAAATCTCTGTACCTTCCTCTCAATTTTGCTATGAACTTAAAACTGCTCTAAAAAAATTAAGTCTATTTTAAAGAAAGGTTTTTTGTTTTTTTGCTTCTAAGAACAAATCTTTACTCCCTTGGAGGTGATAGTGTCCCAGTTGAGAATGCATGATCTAGACTTGCATATATTGTTTGCCTGGATTCCTCATTACTTCACCCACCATGTTGGTTCAGTCCTGCTATTGCATACGAACTTCTTGGGCCAACTGTTTCCTGAAACGGTCCTATGGAAAGGGGAAAGCAGTCATGCCTTTCCACCTGAGGGGATGGATTCTGCTGGTGAATTCTGATGTTGCCTAGCTCCCCCTCTCCTCCTGTGCTCTAGGATCTCAGTCTGGTTCTTCACCCATCAGCCCTCTCCTTCAAGTAAGCCTCTGAATAATCCTGGGATGTGGGCTGTCTCACTAGAGGACACATCCTATATTTGAGAGGAATTCTCTGGTGAAGATCAGGGGAAGTTCCTTCTCTTTTCCAGGCCTTCTTTTAAACTCTCTTGTTTAAATTATTTCAATAATCCAAAGAGTGAGGATCCCTTTCTTAAGAGAAGAGTGTTCAAAGTTAAGCTCCCTGGATACTATCTGATCAATGTTTCTCTTTCAACTCATTTGGGGGTCCTTATGCTCTAATAAAATTATTATAATGTAGCAAGCACAGAAAAATGTGTCATGATCTAGAAATACTCTGTAGAATATCTCATGCTTTCATTCCATTCTCCTTTTTTATAAAATTTCTCCTAGGAACAGAACCAGCAAAAGTTTTACATTCGATCATGTTCCCCTTTCTCTCAGATGAAGGAAGTATTGCAACATTATAATACCAAGAAGCCTCTTAGTCCATGAGACAGGATTTTTGCAAGTGTCCGGAGCACATTTCCCTTGTTGTTATTGATTCAGAGTAATTAGGACTGAGTCTTTTTTTTTTTTGGTTGTTATTATTGTTCATTTTTAAGAAAGTAATATTTACAGTATATTTTTCTAGTTAAAAAGCTAATATGTGTTCAATTAAAAACATCAGAAACAACTAGAAAAAAGAAGAAAAACAAGCTCTACCTGAATCCCATCCCCCATTCATTGTTATGAACATTTTTGGTATACAATCTCTCGGTCCTTTATAGATAATCTCTCAGATAAATATTTGCCCAATAGTAGAAGCATATGCCTTATAATGTTTTGTTCTTCTACTTAGCAAAATATAGCTTCTGTTTCCCCACATCATGAAATAGACTTTTATGGCATAATTTTTTTGGAAAATTTTAAATACAAAGTAAACAGGACAGCATAATGAATCCTCATGTAGTCATCACTCAGCTTCAAAGCTATTAGCTTTCTGCTATTCTCTCTTTTTTACATTCTGCTACTCTTGAGGTAAAACTGGAGTGCACATACATTAAATGTAAAATTTTGAAAAACCACCCCAATCTAGATATAGGACATTTCTGTTACCCCATGTCCCTTCTCAGTTACTCCTAACCTCCTCCAGAGGAAACCACTCTGCTGATTTTTTTTTCACCATAGATTAGCTTTACCTGATCCAAGTGTTGATATACTGGAATCATATAGAATATACTCTTCTGTGACTGGCTTCTTTTATTCAACATAATGTCATTGAGATTGGTCTAAATGTTGTATGTATCCATAGTTTGTTTCTTTTTATTGCTGAATAGTATTCTGTTTTATTAACATACCACACTTATCTAATGTCCTTAAATAGACATTTGAGTTATTTCCATTTTTGGCAATCACACAGAAAGCTGTTATGACTATTTCTGTACAAGTCTTGTACAGACATATATCTTCATTTCTCTTAGGTAAATAACCTTGGCAAGGAATTGCTGGATCAAATAGGTGCGTGTTTAACTTTATGAAAAACTGTTAAGCCTTTGTCCAAACTGGTACCAGAAGCAATACTCTTTAAGGCATGGTGAGTCTTTGTATCAGGCGACTCTATCAGTCAAACTGAAATAAGGAACTGGTGTAATCTCACCTGGCAAATTTAGGAATAAAGAAATAATGATACTTGGCACATCCATATCAAAAGTCTAAGGCTGCCAGACATCACAATTTTACCCCACGACACCTGTGAGTACAAGGGCTTTAGTTTAATTGGTACCCATAATATCTGGCCTGATGTTAGAACTGTCTAATATGTTCTCACCATCTTAGGAGTGGTCAGATGTGGCACTCATTAGTCAATGTTTATATGTTTACAATAGCTGTAATGAACATCATTTCAGGACTTCCAAGATGAGCCAGCAAAGCGAATCTGCTTTACACATATTGAGCAGGCAGATGGAAATTTAATACAATTGGTTGAAAGAACAAAGTAAAGTGACGTTATAAGGGTCACATATGGATATTGTATCCTACTAGGCAGTTCTTGCTCCTTTGCACACAATGGATATCTTTTAAATAACCGCAGACCACATGGATATTTCCTATTAACTCTCTAACTATTACTAATTTTTTCTTTCTGGATGGACTTATAAATTGTATGCCATGACTCATTTGAATGCTACTTTCCACTTTTCTAAGACTGTAAGAACAAATTGAATCTTCCTGTGGCTATTTATACCCAATACACATCTTCAGTCTTTTGGACACATGAAGCTCCTTGAAGAGCTGACTCCATTCAGGAACTGGCTTATATTCTATGAGCAATAGATAACGCATTGCCACCTGCCCACCTGGAAGGCCCAATTTTCCCACAGGGACTAGGCATGTTTGGACAACAGAGTCTCCATAAAATGTTAAAATGTTAAAAAAAAAATTGGTTAAACTCAGAGCATATAGGTATGCTTTATTTACCGAAGGGTTACTCAGCTTTAAGCAGAGACCTTTGATCTTTGATGTCTGTTAAAAAATTTCTTCCTGGGAATTCCCTGGAGGTCCAGTGGTTAGGACTCGGTGCTTTCACTGCCAGGACCTGGGTTCCATCTCTGGTCAGGGAACTAAGATCCCGCAAGCCATGTGGTGCAGCCAAAAAAAATTTTTTTCTTGCCTCTTGTTACATATCTCTTTGCTAAGAGTCTTTTTGGTAACTTAAAATACTATTTACATGATTTAAAATTCCACATTGGGCGTGCATTTCTTATTATAGGTATTTCCAAACTAATATACCAGTTATCCCTTCAGAGTGATACCAAGCTTACTGTAAGTTTTTCTCTAATCCAGTCTCTTTGTTTATCTAGTCATGTGTTTTGCAGAAACATTGGAAGTATTGTTAATATTGGAAAATAGAATGATTGTTCCCTAAAGGATTTGCTGATCCGAAGGGCCTGTATTTATCCATCCTTCAGGAAGTGTTGTAACATGGCCTCACAGTGCTCAGTAGAAGCCAACCATGTTTAAAGATATTCTGGCTCTTAGATAACTCATGCATATTTGATATTCAGGAATGATATTTATTTTCTCAAATAAAAATGAAAAAATAAAAATTTAAATGGTTTGAAGAAACATTCTGGGGTATATTTGTTTTTTCATTTTATACTTAATTTAGGTATGAGTAATGAACTAAAAAAACCCTATGGGTTTGTTTTTTGTTTTTTCATCCAGTTGTTCATTTCCCTGTTTCCAATGTGATAATTAGTTTTCCAACTACTTGGAAAATATTGTTTTTATTTAAAATCATATAAACTGATGTACTGCAACATATCTACATGTGAAGATGAGTATTGGAAAAGGGGTAAACAATACAGTTTGAGAAAACAAATGTTGTATGTTTAGGGGAAAGGGCTTGAACTAGAGTGTCAGTGAATAACTTTCTTTAACCAAAGACTGAAATGGAGTGACAAGGACAGCTATTATTTAAATTCAAGAAGGCCTCAGCAAACTTGGTAAAACACACCCATCTTAGATCAATAAAGCAATATTTATTTAGTGCTTCATAAAAATAAATTGCCTTTCATGACTGAATAAACAAAATGTGGTATATCCATATAATGGAATTTGTTTGACAGTAAAAAGAAATGAAATCATCATAATACAACATGGGTGAACCTTGAAAACATTATGCAAAGTGAAAGAAGCCATTTACAAATAAACACATATTGTGTGATTCCATTTATATGAAGTGTCCAAAATAAGCAACTCCATAGAGAAAGAGAGTAGATTAGTGGTTTCCAGGGGCTGGAGGATGGGGTAAATGGTGATTGACTGCTAATGGGTACAGGAATTCTTCTGGGGTGATGAGAGTGTTCTAAGATTGATTGTGCACAACTCTGTGGATACACCAAAAACCACTGAATTGTATAACTTTATGGTATGTGAATTATCTCAATAAATTTGCCTCCTAATAAGAACTTACCAAGTGCCAGATATGTAACTTATGCTACCCAATTTAATCCTCATCAGACACCTGCAAACAAAGTTTATTATCATTTGACAAATGAGAAAACAGGGTTCTAACTTACCTGTGTACGCTCACTTTATGGATGACTGGCACAGGTGGGCTTGCATTGTAAGCCTATTTTCTAAGTATAAGCTTCTTCCACTGGCTGTCTTGGTTCACCCTGTTTCAGAGTTCTATACTCCAGGTCCTCAGTGAGCTCGACTCACAGGGTCTCTGCGTTATCCTCTGCCGTTTGAACTGCTCTGGTTGTCCTAGGCAAACTGACTTTCTTCTGGAGATGCTCTTATCGTTCTCCACAGACTTGCTCTGCCCAGGTCCGAGGCACTATCTTCTCTTAGCCAGAGTCTTCTCTCAGTAAGCTACCCACCGGCTCCAATGGGCGCCCCAAAGACTGTAAAGAGAAGCTCTAGGTTTTCTCTCCTGTTTGAGCCAGTGATTGCAGCAATTGCCCCCGAGCTCAGCATTCTACAAAAAACAGCATATGAAGGACTTTCGGCTTACCGGCTATTATTATACTTGCCCAGAGACATTGTACGTGCGTACGCGCACGTGCCCACGGGCACGCCCGTGTGTAACATGGAGATGGTGGGAGGGCTTGTCTTTGCGCCATCTCACAGGGGAACAGGTTCCTTCTTGCTTTCTCCTTTATTGTTTCAATTCTCCGAGGAATTCTATCCAGGGAGATGAAATAGGGTGACTGATATCTGTTCTCGGCAAGGCTTTTTTTTTTTTTTGCGGTATGCAGGCCTCTCACTGTTGTGGCCTCTCCCGTTGCGGAGCACAGGCTCCGGACGCGCAGGCTCAGCGGCCGTGGCTCACGGGCCCAGCCGCTCCGCAGCATGTGGGATCTTCCCGGGCCGGGGCACGAACCCGTGTCCCCTACATCGGCAGGCGGAGTCTCAACCACTGCGTCACCAGGGAAGCCCAAGCCTGTCTTTTTATCTCTACCTTATCTCAAAGGTTCCCCCATTATTCAAAGATGAAGACCCTTTATAACATTAAAAAATTTCTCAGCTGCCACTCCTATGATGGGAGCTGAGAAGATATATAATGATCTGAAGCTACTATACATTTGGTAACCCCTTCAGATGAATTTTGTACTCTGTCAATTACATGAGCAATTTATGTGGTCTCTGATCTATGTTCGGTTTGGAGCTATGTATTTAATTCAAGGTGAGAATGATTTGAGCAAAAAGGTTATAATGCTTTGACATAACTCCTTGGCCCATCAGTGTCTTCAACCTTTTTTTCAGTGATGGTTTGTTAATATTTATATAGAACCTTAATATAGTTCACTGTTCTGAGGCTTACCAAGTCCTTTCATGAACATTATCTGATCAGATTTATGTTCTGGAGTGTTGGCATATTTTTTAACATGAGGGACCTTTATGTTTGGCAAGAAGCTGCATAGTGTAAGTAAAGGGGGAGGAGTTGTGATCAGGAAAACTATGTCATAATTAAATTATGTGTCCTCTCAGCCAACCTGTTTTCCCATTCATTGTGCGTATAGGGGAATTGGACCAGAACCAGTGCTGTTCGTTGTTTGTTTTGTTTCTTCAAAAGAAATGCACATGAAACTTCTGTGTCTAAATGGGTAAAGGTGGAATTGCTCTGGTTGGAACTGGGGGAAGAACTACACTTTACCTTCTTTATTCTGTTCTGGGAAAATTTTGAACCCTAGAGGTCTCCTTATGAGTACTTACTTTCAGGATCCATTCCCTAAGGACTTTTACTTTCTCCATTTGTGGGGTGAGAAGGAAGGATCAAACTAGCAGCTTTCAGGGTGAGAACCAGTGCCCACCCCCATCTTTAGGAGGCTGGGCCTTGGCAGCATGCAGGTAGTCATACCTCCAGGGAAGGATGCTCGAAGTCCTGGCTGGAGCTCAGCAGGCTTATGCCCTGCTCTAATGTTCTTCGGGACTGAAACTACAAACCTAGCTACTTTCATTTTCTGGAACTATATTTAACTACATTAAAATTATGTAATTCTTTTCATAGTCTCTGTACAAGCTAATTGTGAAGGAAAGCCTTAAATAAAATGTTGATTAAACTTTGGAGGGTTTCATCTTTAACTAGATGTAAACTTTTGATATCATCTTGAGTTACAT
Organism: Phocoena sinus; assembly: GCF_008692025.1. Taxonomy (NCBI): domain Eukaryota; kingdom Metazoa; phylum Chordata; class Mammalia; order Artiodactyla; family Phocoenidae; genus Phocoena; species Phocoena sinus. The sequence goes on from NC_045771.1 coordinate 57,120,492, forward strand.
AGGACAGAATTTTGCATAGCTGCATGTGGTCACAATTTTCTATACAGTTTCATATGCTTGAATTCCTGATCTTCTGAACTACATTTTACTTAGGTCTTCTAGCTTCATCTCCAGAGCCTTCCACCATCAGAAACATTCTGCACCTTGCTTGCTGGAAGATTTCTTTTTTTGAAGAACTCTGCAGTCAGCACAAGTGGCATCTGGCGATATGTATATGAAAGCACTGAGATTTCTCATTCCTTTTAGAACCATTTTGCTAGAAATGGCTTATGTACACTTGGAAGTATATTCATTTCCAAAGTTCTGCTTTAGTTTTTAGAATTAGATTTTAAAGATAGCTTTCAAAGAAAGTTGATGAAACAGATATATTTAATGATTAGAAACTTACCAGAGCTTTTCTGAAAACTTCTACTTTTCATATCAGCAACTTGAAATAGTTCTTCAAGAGGTTCTTTAATCTCCAGCAGTTAGATGAGTTGCATTTTCTTGTGAATTTTCAGGAGTCACATCCCGGAAAGCATCTATGAGGAAGTAGATATGTGAGAAGAATAGACCTGGTCATTTCCTAGTTTTACCTGAGGGTATATTTGTTGAGAATCTACTACATTAAAAAAAAAAAGATATCACAGCAAAATTAAAATGTAGTTGATTGGACTGTTGCTTAGAAATTGTTTACAGGACAGATTTTCCCCTTAACTTTCTACTATAAAATTTTCAAACATAGAAGATTTAAAAGAACATCCTTCAGCTAGATGGCATCTCTTCCTATATTCCTAAATACTGATACTTTTAATAAAAAAAATAAACATTCAAAATATGTTGCAGGCATACTTTCTCTTTCTCTTCTCCCACATTCTACATTCAATGTGGAGAAACTCCTATAGGTTGCTTCAAAACAAGCATCTGATTACCAGCTACCACTTCCCACCAGCTGGTCCAAGTCCCCATGTCTCTCTCCTGAATTATAGGAGTGGCTGTCTCACAAGTTTCCCTCTTGCTGTTATTGATCCCTTCGGGAGCTTCTCAAAATAGCAGCTAGAGTGATCCTTTCAAATGTAAATAACATACCAATATTCGGTTCACTCCTTCCAGTGGCTTTCCGTTTGACTTGGAGTGAAAGCTGAGCTCCTTATTAGGAACTACAAGGCCTCATATGACCTGGCACCCCGTTACCCCTCTGATATAACATCTTAGTTTTATTTTTCCTCTCTCTAAATCTGGTACAGCTCCCTGGCTGCCTTGTTGCTCCTCACATGTGGCACCTGCTCCTGCTTCCAGCACTATACTTGTTTCCTCTCCCTGGAATGTCCTTAGACACCTGCAGGGTTCACTCCTTCATTTCCTTCAGGTCTTTTATCAAGTGCCACCTTCTCACGGAGGCACTGCTCTGCCAGCTTACTGAAAACTATCCCATCTCCCAAGGTCTCCTATCCCTCACCTGGCTTTTAAAAAAATCTAGTTAAGACTTACCACAATCAACTATTCCATTCCATATATTTTAACGTGTTTGCCTTGTTTATTTTCTGCCCCACCCATTATTCTGTGTGATTCATGAGGACAAACATTTTTGTGTGTTTTGTTCACTTATTTTACAGTGCTTAACACATAGTAGCTTCTTAACAAAAATTTGTCGAATAAATAACATATTTTCTTAGAGTAGTAAAAGATAATGAATTTTTGAAAACCCTTGAGTTAGCAGTGTCTGTGGGTCAAGGGATTTTGCTCATTTCACTAGGTCAATTATTTTATGTGGCTTGAATCCCAGACTGAAATCTGGGGAACTTTCTTTTCTGTGCTGCCTGTTAGGCCAGAACTAACTCTAGCTTCAATCATCTAGTCACAAAAGATTGAAACAAAGCTACAGTAATCAAGACTGTATGGTACTGGCCCCAAAACACAAATATAGATCAATGGAACAGGATAGAAAGCTCAGAGATAAACCCACACACATATGGTCACCATATCTTTGATAAAGGAGGTAAGAATATACAATGGAGAAAAGACAGCCTCTTCAATAAGTGGAGCTGGGAAAACTGGACAGCTACATATAAAAGAATGAAATTAGAACACTTCCTAATACCATACACAAAAATACTCAAAATTGATTAAAGACTTAAATGTAAGTCTAGACACTATAAAACTCTTAGAGGAAAACATAGGCAGAACACTCTGTGACATAAATCACAGCAAGATCTTTCTTTTGACCCACCTCCTTGAGTAATGGAAATAAAAATCAAAAATAACAAATGGAACCTAATGAAACTTAAAAGCTTTTGCACAGCAAAGGAAATCATAAAAAAAGACAGAAAGACAGCCCTCAGAATGGCAGAAAATATTTGCAAATGAAGCAACTGACAAAGGATTAATCTCCAAAATATACAAGCAGCACATGCAGCTCAGTATGAAAAAAACAAACAACCCAATCCAAAAATAGATGGAAGACCTAAATACACATTTCTCCAAAGAAGACATACAGATGGCCAACAAAGACATGAAAAGATGCTGAACATCGCTGATCATTAGAGAAATGCAAATCAAAACCACAGTGAGGTATCACCTCATACTGGTCAGAATGGCCATCATCAAGAAACATACAAACAATAAATGCTGGAGAGGGTGAGGAGATAAGGGAACCCTCCTGCACTGTTGGTAGGAATGTAAATTGATACAGCCACTATGGAGAACAGTATGGAGGTTCCTTAAAAAACTAAAAATAAAACCACTGTATGACCCAGCAATCCCACTCCTGGGCATATACCCTGAGAAAACCATAATTCAAAAAGAGACATGTACCACAATGTTCATTGCAGCACTATTTACGATAGCCAGGATGTGGAAGCAACCTAAGTGTCCATCAACAGATGAATGGATAAAGAAGATGTGGCACATATATACAAAGGAATATTACTCAGCCATAAAAAGGAACGAAATTGAGTTATTTTTAATGAGGTGGTTGGACCTAGAGTTTGTCATACAGAGTGAAGTAAGTCAGAAAGAGAAAAACAAATACCGTATGCTAACGCACATATATGGAATCTATAAAAACGGTACGGATGAACCCAGTGGCAGGGCAGGAATAAAGATGCAGGCTTATTGAATGGACTTGAGGACACGGGGGGAAGGGGAAGCTGGGATGAAACGAGAGGGTGGCATTGACATATATACACTACCAAATGTAAAATGGATTGCTAGTGGGAAGCAGCCGCATAGCACAGGGAGATCAGCTCCATGCTTTGTGACGACCTACAGGGGTGGATTAGGGAGGATGGGAGGAAGGCTCAAGAGGGTGGGGATATGGGGATATATGTATACTTATAGCTGATTCACTTTGTTGTACAACAAAAACTAACACAACATTGTAAAGCAAATATACTCCAATAAAGATATAAAAAAAAAAAGGAAAAATAAGTTTTTATCAAAAGGAAAAGAAAATGAATACATTTCCTCCCCCAGTCCTTCTAGGTACCCCAGTTCCATAATAGCCCATATCAGTTTTCTGCTCTGTCATTCTCAGTCCCCAAATGAAGCCATTTGTCATACCAGGTTTTCCCCGGCATGGGTTCCTTTTTCCTCTAGGTCCTCAGCACCTCTGCTCTTTTAATCTCCTGCCTCTGCTCTGGGAAGCTGATCTCCAGGTGAGGGGCCTGCCCCTTTCCACTGACACACTCTGTTTAGGTCTGATGCAATACCTTCTCTTAGCCAGAGTCTTCTTTCAGTAATTTAACCATCCCCCTCTCTCTGCATATCCTAAAGACTGAGAGGACAGACTCCAGATATTCTCTTTTGGTTTAACCAGTGACTACAAAATTCCAATAGGGCCCAACCTTCTGGAAATGAAGCAGCGCATCAAGAATTTCCCTCTGCAGTCTGCCCCTTATTCTTACAGCTCTTTGGCCTCATACCACCAGTGACTGTGTGCTGTGTCTAACGTAGGGGATGTTGCAAAGGGAACTTTGTGCCATCTGACAGGTGACAGTTTTCTGTTACTTCGTTTTGTTCTGATTCTGCCAATAGATACCAGGGAAATAGAAATATTCTTCTCAAATAAGGTCACTGACATTTATTCCTCAAGTATGGAGTCTTTTCTTCTGTTAAATGGAAACATCAGGAATACCTGGTCTCAATATTATATACTAAACTTCAATAATATCCTTGGACTGATTATAATGTCAAGAGTTGCTCAACTCCCCTCTCCCCACATGATAGCTGTTGTGAACATATAAAGATTTGAACATATTCTATCAGTAATGCTTTTTAAAATATATTTATTTATCTATTTATTTATTTTGGACTGTGTTGGGTCTTTGCTGCTGTGCGTGGGCTTCTCATTGCAGTGGCTTCTCTTGTTGTGGAGCACGGGCTCTTGGTGCACGGGCTTCAGTAGGTGTGGCACGTGGGCTCAGTAGTTGTGGCTCGCGGGCTCTAGAGCACAGGCTCAGTAGTTGTGGCACATGGGTTTAGTTGCTCCACGGCATGTGGGATCTTCCCGGACCAGGAATCGAACTCATGTCCCTTGAATTGGCAGGAGATTCTTAACCACTGCACTGCCAGGGAAGTCCTATCAGGAATGCTTTTAAACTAGTTTATACTTTATTAATTTTAAGAGCATATGTATATATATTATTGGAGATAAATAAAGATTAAAATGACTGGGTTGGACAAATTTTGAGAATGCCTTGATATAACTCTTGGCTTCCTAAGGGCCCTCATCTTCCTGTTTTGAAATAATCATGAACACAAATCTTCTTATTAGTAGTAACTAATTATTGGCAAAGGAGCTATAGGATGCCATTCTCAAGTGACTCCTCCAGTTTTCTCTCTTGAGGTATTAAACAAGAAGTAACAAATCAGCAGAGCTCTTAGGGACAAGTACTCTTAGGGGTAAGTCCACCCACCCTCATCTCAGGGGCGTCCTCAGTAGCACCCCAGATATCCATGCCCTGAGGAGTTGTTCTGCTCCACAGGACTTAGAGCTGATAGTGGGGAGAGACAATTCAGAATCCTGGCTCTTGCCCAGGAAGGCTACACACACACTCCTCTGATGGTCTGATGAACTGAAACCACACATAAGCCAAGTTAGGTTTTATTTTCCTGAGGATAAGTTTTTATTTTAATTTTTAAACCAGATTGCTGTATGACATGGATGTTAAGGAAGCACTTACATTGAAAAATAGCCTCTGGAGGATGTTATCTTTGATTACATGTAAAACTTCTAGTAACATCTCAAGTTCTGGAAGACAGAATTTTGCATAATTGCACACAACCACAGGTTCCTTTACAATCTTTTATGCTTAACTTCCTGAACTTCTTTGCATTGTTTCTGTATCGTTTTTCCCACTGCCCTACATGACCAGAAACACTCTCGCCACCTTATGTATATACTTAATGATCCATTTCTTTGCAGAAGAGCATTTACAAAGTTAGCTTCAGTTAGATATACTGATGTGTATTTAACCCATTGAAATTTCTAATTACTTTCATTAGTTTTACAAGTAATTGGCTTATGCACAAACACATGTTTTATTATAAAAAGAAGTACAGCTGGAGTTTATGAAAATAGCTGTCTCCTCATAAGCATAAAAAATAAAAGCGTAATGATTCAGAAACTTACCCGGATTTTTCTGAAAACTTCCTCTTCTTATGTCGGAAACTTGAAATAGTTGGTTTTTAATCTTTGCTTTCTTATTCCTCTTCTAATGGGTAGGAGATGTATGATTGTAAGGATCCTTTTTAAAAATAAGCCTTTAAGTTGTGAAGTTTTCTGGTCTCCTGATGCCCTGCCCCTGTGCTGATGCAGAATGAGGAAGTAGAAATGCGAACAGTTTCAGTTTTGCTTCAGAATGTATTTATCTAGGTTTATAAAATATTAAATATATTTATAATATATGTAAATATATTTTAATGGTTATAAAATATTAACAGATTAACATCACAAAAAATTACCAATAAAGTTGAACCATTGCTGAGAAACTATTCACCAGAGTTTCAAGTTATAAGAGTTAAGAAATCAAGGTGAAAAAACACCTATAGAAAAAAACACTGGGAAAATATTAAAAACTCAGTGTGATCCAAGTGCCTGTTATGGACTGAATTGCACCCCGCCCCCAAATTCACATGTTGAAGCCCTAACCCTTGGTATCTCAGAATGTGGCTGTATTTGGAGATAATGTCTTTAAAGAGTTAATTAAGTTAAAATGAGGTCACTAGGGTGGACCCTAATCCAGATATGACTAGTTTCCTTGTAAGAAGAGATTGGTGCTTGCATACTCTCTCTCTCTCTCTCTTTCACACACACACACACACACACACACACACACAAGACTGGGTGAAGACACAGGGAGAAGACAGCCATCTATAAATCAAGAAGAAGGCCTCAAAAGAAACCAACTCTGCCAAATCCTTGATCTTGGACTTCTAGCCTCTGTAAGCAAATAAATTTCTGATTTTTCAGCCACCTAGTCTGTGGTACTTTATTATGGCAGCTCCAGCAAACTAATACTTCTGTGTGCTGGGTCGTCATTAATTTCATTATTTTTTGAAAATTAAAACATTAGTTTTTTCATTATGAACATGACTAAAATTCATTTTCAAACTTAAGAAATACAGAATATGGAAAGAAGCGGGGAGAACTATATTATCCAAATGCAATCTCTATCTTCCACTGTAGTTTCTTCTATTCATACATTAAAAAATATATAAATTTAATATTTGGGAAATTTTACCAAACCTTGAAACACATAACTTCAAATAGGTAGTGAACAGTGCCTGGTAAAAGCTGAATTACGTTTTATTTCTTGAATTAATATGATATGAACATCAAAATTCAGGACCACTGGAATATGCTAACTTTTGTTTTGGGGTTGTGTGTACAGTTTTTGTTAATTTTTTTTTTTAAAGAATCTGCTAGTGGAAGAAAATGCTTTGTTCTGCTTTGAAGTTCTGAAATTGTTCAGGTGTATCGTGGTGCATAGATTACAAAGAATAATGCTAGTTAAATGCCAAAGAATTATATTTACTCATTTATATGAAATGCACAAATTTTGGGGGAGTGATAGTGACAGTGGTGCCTCGTACTACCTTATGTAAAACACTTGAACATTCTCATCAATATTGCCATCAGCTGTTTAATACTCCCAGTTTATTTTCTCAGTCTGTTTACTTAAAATTGTATGGAATGATATAATTAATAAGCAATAAAATCTGAATCACACACACACACACAATCTTGGTTAGCTCGTTAAGAAACAAAATTCTCTAAGAATGTTTTGAACATTTTTTCATTATTAAATGAAGATAATTTTTATAGCTGTTAGAGGTGCTGTAATGTCTACTGATACTCCCAGTTGTTTTACCAAACTGGCTGGCTGTTCTAAAAGCCAAGTGAGGCGTGGGTCTTCAGAATGTGCATGCTCCTGTGTACTACAACATTCTAAAGATGAACAATTCACGCCAGTAAGACTCTTGCTACAGTTTTTGTCAAATTCATCATTTTCAGAGTCTTTCGTTCTTATTTCAGTTTGTCTCCCTCTCTCAATAAGCAGTTTCCTAGATTCTACACTTCCCACCCCCCGAAAATTTTGACCTCCATCACTCTCACCTGATGACAACTCTTCCTACCTAATGAACAAAATTGAAGGTATCAGGTGGGCTTTCTCACATGCTCCATTCTCCGGATCCCTAAACCCACGTGCGCCCCTACATTCCTCTCCTCTCTGTACCTAATAGAGCAGTTCTCAACTCAGACTCCACAATAACACCATCTGGGGAGTTTTCAGAAAAAGCAGATGATGGGACTTCCCTGGTGGCACAGTGGTTAAGACTCTGCGCTCCCAATGCAGGCGGCCTGGGTTCCATCCCCGGTCAGGGAACTAAATCCCACATGCATGCCGAAACTAAGAGTTCACATGCCATAACTAAGGAGCCTTCCTGCCGCAACTAAGGAGCCCGCCAGCTGCAACTAAGACCTGGCGCAACCAAAAAAAAAAAAAAGAAACACTTAAATAAAAAGGCAGATGATGCCCAGGACTGCTATTGGGCAATCATATATCTCTAGGGATAGGGCCAAATATCAATAAATTTTTAAAAGCTTCCTAAGCAGTTCTAATATGTAGACAGGGCAAGAATGTCTGGAATAAAATGAACTCTTCCTCTTCCCCTTACCTTTTTATTTCTCTTCCATTTTCAAACAATTACGTCCTAAAATCATTACATATGCAGAGAAAGGTAGGTGTCTGTGGTGGGAGAGTGGGGAAGTCAGGGCCCAGGAAGGTGGCCCTTCAGAGAGGTGACCTGGGGTGAGGAGTCAGAACCTGGACAGTGTGAAGGGAGTATCCATCTGCAAGAGTGAGCCAGTGCTGGGAATAAGAGCCTGAAGGAGGCGTGGAGGGTGTACAGGGGCAGCCTGATGTGGGTGTCAGAGCCCAAGCACAGGGAGCAAAGTGTCTAAATGGAGAGTTGGCCTGGTGTGGGATATCAGAGGTCAAGCAGAAAAGACAATGTTCTTCTGGGAGAAGATCCTAAAATGAAGAATGTCAAAAATTGCACTGAGCAAAGTTAAACAGGCAAGGAAAACTTTATTCAAGACTATGGTAATAGAGGGGAGATAGACTGAACTCAACTCAGCTGAAGTAAAACATGGGAATGTTTGTTTGTTTTTTTTTTGGGTACGCGGGCCTCTCACTGTTGTGACCTCTCCCGTTGCGGAGCACAGGCTCCGGACGCGCAGGCTCAGCGGCCATGGCTCACGGGCCCAGCCGCTCCGCGGCGTATGGGATCTTCCCAGACCGGGGCATGAACCCGTGTCCCCTGCATCGGCAGGCGGACTCTCAACTACTGCACCACCAGGAAAGCCTGGGAAGGTTTTTAAGCCCTGGAATGAACTAGTGGAAAAGAACTGGAGTACTATCAGGTCAGTGGGGTGTGTCAAGCGCATGGATTGCCCCTCAGTTTGCAAACGTTTTTCTCTGTGATTAGGCCACCTGGGTTTGCTAGTTGATGTGCATCCAAGTCAGGTTTCCACCCTCCTACTGATACTGGGAGACAGGGGTGCTATCTTCTTTGGTGTTTACATTTCAAATACCCGGTTCCCTGGTGCTTGAGAAAGACAATCCTGGGTTATAAAACTGGCAACAGGGTGGGAGAAGATTTACATACATTTTAACATTAAAAAAAAATTATATTTATTTAGCTGCACCGGGTTTTAGTTGTGGCACATGGGATATTCTTTAGTTGCAGCATGTGGGATCTTTAGTTGTGGCATGTGGGATCTGGTTCACTGACCAGGGATCGAATTGGGCCCTCTGCATTGGGAGTGTGGAGTCTTAGCCACTGGACCACAAGGGAAGTCCCGAGATTTACGTACATTTTAAAGGGACAGAGAAAAAATTTGTAATTACAAATTTTCTAAAGTAAATGCTCTAAGGAAAGGGAGGCCTTTAGTCAGGGACCTATAATCTAGAAGATGCCTGTCCAAAGTTTAGTAAAGCTTAGGGGATCATTAAAGGCCACTTTGGTCAAGAGTCAGATCTGAGTTAAGAGAGGAACACACCTGTGATGGGCAGGGGACTGCTGGGCATTGAGATAGAAGATTACACAGAGGGACTGCTCAAATAAGGAAATATATAAGGAAATGAAAGCCATATTTCTCACTGTTGGAGAAGTGGCTTACAAATATGAGAAGAGAGTAACTCATGGTTACATGTGTGAACTCATGGTTTTTTAATATATTTAGGTACAGAAATAAATATAGCTGTGAATATATTGTCTAGGCTTGCTGATTGAGAGGGAGTAGAGACACCACAATAGCAATGAACAAAACTAGAATTCAGATGGTGTCTTCTAAATGCCATTTTTCTCTTTGAAGAACCAGGGCCCCTTGGAAAGACAGCTGATTCCAGAGATGGGACAGAGAAAGTATTAGATAAGCTTGGAACATCTTTTGTTCAGAAAGCAAGGAAGAAGTCAAAGAAAGATATGGACAACATTAAAAGGTCTAGTCAACTTGTATAAGCTCCTACTAGTCAAATCTAGGACAATTGGAGCATCAAAATAAATAGTGTAGTAACAGATTATCCACTGAATAATCAGATAATTCACTGAATGAAATGGAAAACCACGAGTCCATACAGATAAGTAAATGAATAGATGGAAAATTGGCAAGAAATAGTGTATTTACAAAGTTTCAAATTACCTCTCCACCAATGACAAATGGGGAAAGACAACTTTACAGTGGAGAAGTCTGGCCTGTATGCTCTTTTTTCAGTGGTATTTTCAAGTCACTGAGGTGAACAACATCAATATGGGACAAATGAGAATAATGTACCACCTAATGGGATGGAATGAGTACATAGCATCACTCCTGTGATATTCCTGCCAAGATGCATAGCTTAAATCTAAGAATCTTGGAACATCATACAAACCTAAATTGAGGGATATTCTGCAAAATAACTGGCCTGTCATCTTAAAAAGTGTCAAGGTCATAAATATCATGGAAAGGTTAAGGAAATGTTCCAGACTGGAGGAGATTAAGTGCAACATGTGCTTCCAAACTGGGTCTTTTTGTTATAAAAGACATTGTTGAGACAATTGGTGAAACCTGAATGAAGTGTGAGGATTAGATGAACGCAAGCAACATTAATATCTAAGTTATTATACAATGGAATATTACTCAGCCACTAAAAAGGAACAAAATTGGGTCATTTGTAGAGTCGTGGATCGATCCAGAGACTGTCATACAGAGTGAAGTAAGTCAGAAAGAGAAAAAAAAATATCATGTATTAACGCATATATGTGGAATCTAGAAAAATGGTACAGATGAACCAGTTTGCAAGGCAGAAACAGAGACACAGATGTAGAGGACAAACGTACGGAGGTGGGAAAGTGGGGAGGGCGGCAGTGGTGGTGGTGGTGGGATGAATTGGGAGATTGGGATTGACATGTATACACTGATGTGTATAAAATGGATGACTAATAAGAACCTGCTGTATTGGGCTTCCCTGGTGGCGCAGTGGTTGAGAGTCCGCCTGCCGATGCAGGGGGCATGGGTTCGTGCCCCGGTCCGGGAGGATCCCACGTGCCGCGGAGTGGCTGGGCCTGCGGGCCATGGCCGCTGGGCCTGCGCGTCCAGAGCCTGTGCTCCGCAACAGGAGAGGCCACAGCGGTGAGAGGCCCGCGTACCGCAAAAAAAAAAAAAAAAGAGAACCTGCTGTATAAAAATAAATAAATAAAATAAAATAAAATGAAAAAAAAATAAAAGGAATGCATTCAAAAGAAAATAAATGTGTCAAGTGTTCAGAAATTATATAACCAACAGCGAATACAATCCAGCTTTGTTAAATCTGCACATTTTGCATTATTTGCTTCAGATTTTTCTTTTAAGAAATAAAATATAACCAAACCAAAAAAAATAAAAGTGTCCATCTTAAGTTAACCATCTTGATTTGGATGGTTGTGTTGTGATTAGCTTTCCTTATACTGTGGCTAGAATTTCCTTGTTTGTTGAAATATACACTGAAATACTGGAGGGTGATTCAATATCTTACCCAACTGTTCATTAAAGTGTTGTCCTTGCATTTCCTATCAATCTATAAGTTTTTGATTGGTGGGTTACAAGTTGGTGATTATTAAAAATAAAAAAGAAATCATACAATTATCACCTGTATAATAACACTCATAATCCCCAATAAAAGAAAGAAGTAAACTGAAGTTCATTCTCTCCTTCACTCTCAGGGACTTAACTCCAAATTAAAATTTCTCACTTTAAATGGCATCTTTCGCATCAGTATGCAAATAGGTTGAGGTTTAGAATTCCTGGATTTTCTTTGGAGATTTTACCACCCATAAAAATATCCACATACAATATACTGCTTAGTTTTGTCTACTGGAACTGGATTGTATGTATTCATGCACTCAGCATTTCTTCTGAGATTCATCCACATTGATGTAACTGTAGTTAATTTTTTTCATTGCTATTTAATATTCTATTGTTTGACTTTGTCATATTGACATATCCATGCTTCTGTTGATGAATATTAAGGTAGAATAATGTAGTTTTGAACATTCTTGTGCATGTCTTCTGATAAACATGAACAAGAGCTATTCTAGAAAATATTGCCTGGAGGGGAATCCTGGTTGATGCACGCGATCAACATTCCTAAATAATACTCAAGTGTTTCTCAAAGTTGTACCAGTTTACATTCCTATTAGTAGTGGATTAAGAGTTCTCCTTACTCTACGTCCTTGATAATTCTTGGTATTATGAGACTTTCTAACTTTCGTCATTCAAGTGGGTGTGAAACTGCATTTTGCTGTGATTTTAATTTCCATTTCCCTCATTACTAATAGGCTGAAAATCTTTTCATATGTTTGGGGCTATTTATGCTTCCTCTTAATTCCTGTTCTTTGCACATTTTAAAATCAGTTTGGTCATATTTTGTTTTGTTTTTTTTGTTTTCAGATGTTTTAAATCCTAATCCTTTATTCACTATATGTGTTGAAATTTTAATTCTAGCTTTTAGTTTCTCTTTTCACTTACTTTGTGATGATAAACAGAAGTTCTTAATTGCAATGTGGTTAAATTTATGAGTCTTTTACTGTGGCTTATGCTTTTTGTGTCTTATTTAGAACATCTTCCTTACTTTGAGGTCATAAAATATTTTCCCATGTTATTTTGTAAATGCTTTCTAGTTTTGCCTTCTACTGGGCATGAAGTAAGGGGTTCACTTCCACGTGGCTAACAAAATTTCCCAGCACCGTATCTTTAAAAATCCATCCCTTTCCTACTGACCTGCAAAATCGTACCATATTTCAAGTATCAAAATATTTGTAGGCCTATCTCCGGGCTTCATAGTTTGTTCAATTGTATATTGACTACCCCTGCATGAAAATCATACTGACTTTATTATGACAACTTTATGTGTTGATGGCAGGTAAGGAAAGTCCTGTTAGCTTGTGTGTGTTTTTTTAATTGTCTTGGCTATTTTGGACTTTTAAAATTTTGGGTATAGAAGTTTTAAACCAAATTAAAGAATTTTCCTTTTTCAAAGCTTAATAAAATGAGTAAGAGAAAATAAAAATCAGAGGAAAAATCTCTAACCACATACAGACAAAGGAAATGGTACAAGCTTATTCCATAAACTTAAAGTGTTAATCATGAAGAGAAAGAGACAATAATAAAAGAATTTACATGTGGCATCTACTTTTAAAATTCAAAATGAGGGAAGAATGAGTAAAATAAATCTGGAAAATTTCATTAGCCTATGGAGAACCAAATAGGTCAGCAGGCAACCAAGAGGAATGATGCAGAAAAAGCCCTTTCCTATCATCTCAATGTCTTCATCCTTACCCTAACCAGAGAGTAAAGAGATGGCAGAAAAATCAGATTTTTACTTCAGTGAAATATCTCTAGCAATGAAAGCCGAAAAAGGAAAGTAATAGGTAAGATCCATGGAAGGCATTACACACTGGAAAGTATGGTACACAGAGAGATTCTGTTAAGTCTATCTTTTCACACACAGTTCAGATCAGTAATTATAATCTACAGGTTTCACCTCTTTTTCTCTCTTTGTCTACGAAGAGAATGAGAACAGTTGATGAAGAGTCAAGTGAAAAAAAAGGCACTTTAAAGGTGACCTAATACTCTGAAAAAAAATATGTATATATACTTGAAATACAATAACTATGGAATCTATCTCAGGGTAGATGGGGATGGTCTCTCTTGGAATTAATGTTTCTGGGCTTAACTTGATTAAGAGAATTATGCTAATAGTACCCCTTCCATATGGTGTCCATTACATAACATGCTTCCTGATATAGGACCAAATAAAATTAGATCACTTAAATCTCCTTACATTAAGTTAAATTGCAGATGACTCAACGATTTAAATGTAATAAATAAATGTATTAATACCCTCTCAGAAAACATGACAGTTTTAAACATGGCATGTATCAAACTTTTCATGTGAGTTTCTGTGCATGTTTTATTTAAATGGCAAGCTAAGCTATGTAGAAACAAATAACTGGAAAAATAAAATGATCTACTGTACTTTTCTTCCTTACCAAGGATGTTTCCCCGCCAAATCATGATTTTTGGAGGAAAGGGGATCCATTATCACTATTTTCCCTGGAGCATATGTTGAGGGCGGTGACTATTAGAACCCAGCAACCAAAAGGTACTACTCATTTTAGCTTCAATGTTCAAAAAAGTTCAATTTTCCTGTGTCAGGCTTCAAAGGACAGTGCAGACTATTGAGAATTTAAAATTAGATGGCATCAGGTCAAATCATTTTTTAAAAATTACCCTTCTCTGGAATCAAGGATATCTAGGAGTTGGATGGGAGAAGGTAGAGAAGGGTTTGGAGGAAAGTATCTCCTGAGACAATCTCAGGAGAGAGAGTGAAGGGCAGGGAGAAGCTCCCTCCTACTCCCTGGGATAGTAGGAGTAGAGCCCAGGGCATGAGGGCTGATAGCCAGGAAGGAATAGGCTCTGGCCCCCAAGGGATTGTAATTTCAAGCGTTGTGAAGTGAGCTGGCAAAGGGTTCCACTGTGCCAGCACCAAGAGGTGACCTGATAAATAAGAGGTGATGTTGGGGGATCAGTTTATATTGCCCACTCTTCAAGATCACTCCCACCAGGGAGCTATGAGGAAATCCCATGGGCCACTCTCTAGCTAACACTGAGAATCACCCACACAGAAAGAAAAGGCCACAAGGTAATTGCACAGCCACAGCACATAAGGCAGGGATGGGATCAGACTCTATGTGAAGCTGAGCCTACTCAGGGAACTGGGAGAACACAGATATCGCCTCATAACCAGAAACCAACCAGGAACTGAGCCAACACAACTGGCCCAGGACTCCATCAGTGACAACTTTATCACCACAGTGGGATTCTGGATGCCAGGTGGAAGCAACTGCAAGTTTGCCAAAGTGGTAATGATAAGCTGGAGAAGAAAGAGATAGAGGGAGACAGAGAGAGAGAGAGGGAACGAGTTCACTTAAAATGAATTCACAAACCAAGATTCCAAAACACAGAAAGCAGCTAATGTCAAAGAGACGGACAACAAAATTAACTATACATACATTCCAAACAAAAATAATTAGAATTTTGATAAGCATGTTTAGGATTATCAAAGAGAAATGAAGAGATAATATCCACAAATACAAGAAATTATGAAAAATGTAGAAGTTAAATAAGAAAAGATAGGGAGATTGGTTCAAGATGGCAGAGTAGAAGGACGTGTGCTCACTTCCTCTTGCGAGAGCTAACTGTTGAACTAACATCACAACTAACTGTTGAACAATCATCGACAGGAAGACACTGGAACTCACCAAAAAAAATACCCCATATCCAAAGAAAAAGGAGAAGCCATAATGAGATGGCAAGAGGGGTGCAATCACAATAAAATCAAATCCCATAACTGCTGGGTGGATGACTCACAAACTGGAAAACAATTATACCAGAGAAGTCCACCCACTGGAGTGAAGGTTCTGAGCCCCATGTCAGGCTTCCTAACCTGGGGGTCCGGCAACAGGAGGAGGAATTCCCAGAGAATCAGACTTTGAAGGCTAGTGGGATTTGATTGCAGGACTTTGACAGAGCTGGGGGAAACAGAGACTACACTCTTGGAGGGCATACACAAAGCAGTGTGCTCATCAGGACCCAGAGGAAGGAGCAGTGACCCCATAGGTGACTGAACCAGACCTACCTGCTAGTGTTGGAGGGTCTCCTGCAGAGGTGGGGGCTGGCTGTGGCTCACCACGGGGACAAGGACACTGGCAGTAGAAGTTCTAGGAAGTACTCCTTGGCATGAGCCCTCCTGGAGTCCACCATTAGCTCCACCAAAGAGCCTGTAGCCTCCAGTGCTGGGTCACCTCAGGCCAAAAAACCAACAGAGGGAACCCAGCCCCACCCATCAGCAGACAAGCAGATTAAAGTTTTACTGAGCTCTGCCCACCAGAGTAACACCCAGCTCTACTCACCACCAGTCCCTCCCATCAGGAACCTTGCACAAGCCTCTTAGATAGCGTCATCCACCAGAGGGCAGATAGCAGAAGCAATAATAACTACAATCCTGTAGCCTGTGGAACAAAAACCACAATCACAGAAAGATAGACAAAATGAAAAGCAGAGGACTATGTACTAGAAGAAGGAACAAGATAAAACACCAGAAAAACAATTAAATGAAGTGGAGATAGGCAACCTTCCAGAAAAAGAATTCAGAATAATGATAGTGAAGATGATCCAGGACCTTGGAAAAAGAATGGAGGCAAAGATCGAGAAGATGCAAGAAATGTTTAGCAAATACCTAGAAGAATTAAAGAACAAATAAACAGAGATGAACAATACAATAACTGAAATGAAAAATGAACTAGAAGGAATCAATAGCAGAATAACTGAGGCAGAAGAACAGATAAGCGACCTGGAAGACAGAATAGTGGAATTCACTGCCATGGAACAGAATAAAGAAAAAAGAATGAAAAGAAATGAAGACAGCCTAAGAGACCTCTGAGACAATATTAAATGAACCAACATTCGCATTACAGGGGTCCCAGAAGGAGAAGAGAGAAAGGACCCGAGAAAACATTTGAAGAGATTATAGTCAAAAACTTCCCTAACATGGGAAAGGAAATAGCAACCCAAGTCCAGGAAGTGCAGAGTCCCAGGCAGGATAAACCCAAGGAGAAATATGCCAAGACACATAGTAATCAAATTGACAAAAATTAAAGACAAAGAAAAATCATTAAATGCAACAAGGGAGGCACACGCAAGATGGCGGTATGGGAAGATGTGGAGTTAGCATCTCCCCACAACTGGGGCACCTGCCAGCTGCTGGTGGGGGACTCTGACACTGAAGATGGGAGGAACCCCAAAGTGAACTGGTAGGACATGGGGGACTGAGGGGGGAGGGGAAGTGGAAGCCAGAGAGGATCGGTGCCCCTGAGGCCAGGGAGATCAGGAGAGGCAGGCAGGAGGGACTCTCTGGGAAGAGTGGGAGAGGAGAGGAGGGTGATCTCCTGGCCCACTCGGTCCAGGGAGTCTGCTGAACTCCCAAGCCAGTACCCCCACTCCAAAGCCCCGTGCAGGCTGCATGGGACCTGGGGGGCATATGAGGGAGGCTGGGGAGATCAGGAGAGACAGGTGGGAGGAGCCATCCAGAGGAGCAGGAGAGGAGGAGAGGGTGACTGCCCCACCCACTCTGACCCACAGAGCCTGCTGAGCTCCCAGGCTGGTCCCCTGCCCTCCAAAGCCCTCTCCAGGTTGCATGGATCCTTGGAGGCATGGGAGGGAGGCTGGGGAGATCAGGAAAGGCAGGTGGGAGGGGTCCTCCCAGACCGGAGGAGCAAGAGAGGAGAAGAAGGCATTTGCCTCACCCACTCTAGCCCAGGAAGCCTGCTGGGCTCCCAGGTGATGTCATCTGCACTCTGAGACCAGGGGTGGGGGCACACATGGGCCCCTTCTGTTCCTTGAGCCTAAGTCCCAGCTCCCACATCTCCCAGGGCCTTTTCCAGCCCTGTGGGTCCTAAGCATTGGATCGCACCCCCCCGCCCCACTGTCCAAACCTCGCCCTGGCTTAGGCCTGCCCACCATGGCCAAGGCCTCTCCCTCCCCCCACCCTTTTTTTTTCTTTTCCCTCCTCCTCTTTTTTACTATTGTGGTACTGATGTACTTTCTGGTTGTTGATTCATCTCTATTTTTATTTTTATGTTCTTTCTAACACATCTGTTAGTTTGCTAGTCTAATTTTATTTTTTACTTTGTTATTGTTCTTTTTTTTTTTTTGGCCACCCCACTCGGCCTGCAGGATCTTGATTTGAGAGCCCGGGGTTGGGCGGAAACTCCTGTGGTGGGAGCCCCAAGTCTGAACCACTGGACTATCAGAGAACCTCAGACCCCAGAGAATATTCATCGGAGTGAGGTCTCACAGAGGTCCTCATCTCAGCACCAAGACCCAGCTCTAGCCAATAGCCTACAAACTCCAGTGTTGGAAGCCTCAGGCCAAACAACCAGTAAGACAGGAACACAATCCCACTAAGTGGGATTTTCTCTTTCACAATTCAAAATAAGTGAACCAGAAGACAGAATGGAGGAAATAACTGCCGAGGAGCAGAACAAAGAAAAAAGAATGAAATGAATTGAAGACAATATCAGAGACCTCTGGGACAACACTAAATGCACCAACATTCAAATTATAGGGGTCCTAGAAGAAGAAGAGAAAAAGAAAGGGTCTGAGAAAATATTTGAAGAGATTATAGTGGAAAACTTCCCTAACATGGGGAAGGAAATATTCACCCAAATCCAGGAAGCAAAGGGTCCCATACAGGATAAACCCTAGGAAAAATATACCAGGACACATATTAATCAAACTAACAAGAACTAAATTCAAAGAAAACATATTAAAAGCAACAAGGGAAAAACAAAAAATAACATACAAAGGAATCCCCATAAGGTTATTAGCGAAGTTTTCAGTGGAAACTCTGCAGGCCAGAAGGGACTGGCAGGGTATACTTAAAGTGATGAAAGAGAAAAACCTACAACCAAGATTACTGTTCCCAGCAAGGACCTCACGCAGATTCCTTGGAGAAGTCAAAAGCTTTTCAGACAAGCAAAAGCTAAGAGAATTCAACACAACAAAACCAGCTTTACAACAAATGCTAAAGGGACTTCTCTAGGCAGGAAACACAAGAGAAGAAAAACGCCCACAAAAACAAACCCAAAACAATTAAGAAAATGGTAATAGGAACATACATATCGATAATAACCTTGAATGTAAGTGGATTAAATGCCCCAATCAAAAGACACAGGCTGGCTGAATGGATACAAAAAAAGACCCATATATATGCTGTCTACAAGAGACCCAGCTCAGACCTAGAGACACATACAGACTGAAAGTGAAGAGATGGAAAAACATATTACGTGCAAATGGAAATCAACAGAGAGCTGGAGTAGCAATACTCATATCAGATAAAATAGACTTTATTTTATTTTATTTTACGTTTTTATTGGAGTATGATTGCTTTACAATGGTGTGTTAGTTTCTGCTTTATAACAAAGTGAATCAGTTATACATATACATATGTCCCCATATCTCTTCCCTCTTGCGTCGCCCTCCCTCACACCCTCCCTATCCCACCCTTCTAGCTGGTCACAAAGCACCGAGCTGATCACCTGTGCCAGGCGACTACTTTGCACTAGCTATCTATTTTACATTTGGTAGTGTATATATGTCCATATATAAACTACCACCCTCTCACTTTGTCCCAGCTTACCCTTCCCCCTTCCCGTGTTCTCAAGTCCATTCTGTAGTAGGTCTGCATCTTTATTCCTGTCTTGCCCCTAGGTTCTTCATGACCATATATATTTTTTTTTCATTCCATATATATGTGTTAGCACACGGTATTTGTTTTTCTCTTTCTGACTTACTTCACTCTGTATGACAGACTCTAGGTCCATCTACCACACTACAAATAACTCAATTTTGCTTCTTGTTATGGCTGAGTAATATTCCATTGTACATATGTGCCACATCTTCTTTATCCATTCATCTGTTGATGGACACTTAGGTTGCATCCATGTCCTGGCTATTGTAAATATTGCCACAATGAACATTGTGGTACATGACGCTTTTTGTGTTATGGTTTTCTCAGGGTATATGCCCAGTAGTGGGATTGCTGGGTTATATGGTAGTTCTATTTTTAGTTTTTTTGTTTGTTTGTTTTTTTGCGGTATGCAGGCCTCTCACTGCCGTGGCCTCTCCCGTTGCGGAGCACAGGCTCTGGACGCACAGGCCCCGGATGCGCAGGCTCCGGATGCGCTGGCTCAGCAGCCATGTCCCATGGGCCCAGCCACCCCACAGCATGTGGGATCCTCCCGTACTGGGGCACGAATCTACGTCCCCTGCATCGGTAGGCAGACCCTCAACCACTGCGCCACCAGGGAAGCCCCCTATTTTTAGTTTTTTAAGGAACCTCCACACTGTTCTCCATAGTGGCTGTATCAATTTACATTCCCACCAACAGTGGAAGAGGATTCCCTTTTCTCCACACCCTCTCCATCATTTATTGTTTGTAGATTTTTTGATGATGGCCATTCTGACTGGTGTGAGATGATATCGCATTGTAGTTTTGATTTGCATTTCTCTAATGATTAATGATGTTGAGCATTCTTTCATGTGTTTGTTGGCAATATGTATATCTTTGGAGAAATGTTTATTTAGGTCTTCTGCCCATTTTTGGATTGGGTTGTTTGTTTTTCTGATATTGAGCTGCATGAGCTGCTTGTAAATTTTGGAGATTAATTCTTTGTCAGTTGCTTCGTTTGCAAATATTTTCTCCCATTCTGAGGGCTGTCTTTTTGTCTTGTTTTGGTTTCCTTTGTTGTGCAAAAGCTTTGAAGTTTCATTGGGTCCCATTTGTTTAGTTTTGTTTTTATTTCCATTTCTCTAGGAAGCAGGTCAAAAAGGATCTTGCTGTGATTTATGTCATAGAGTGTTCTGCCTATGTTTTCCTCTAAGAGTTTTATAGTGTCTGGCCTTACATTTAGGTCTTTAATCCATTTTGAGTTTATTTTTGTGTATGGTGTTAGGGAGTGTTCTAATTTCATTCTTTTACACATAGCTGTCCAGTTTTCCCAGCACTACTTATTGAAGAGGCTGTCTTTTTGCCACTGTATATTCTTGCCTCCTTTATCAAAGATAAGGTGATCATATGTGCATGGGTTTATCTCTGGGCTTTCTATCCTGTTCCATTGATCTATATTTCTGTTTTTGTGCCAGTACCATACTGTCTTGATTACTGTAGCTTTGCAGTATTGTCTGAAGTCCGGGAGCCTAATTCCTCCAGCTCCGCTTTTCGTTCTCAAGATTGCTTTGGCTATTCAGGTTCTTTATGTTACCATACAAATTGTCAAATTTTTTGTTCTAGTTCTGTGAAAAATGCCAGTGGTAGTTTGATAGGGATTGCATTGAATCTGTAGATTGCTTTGGGCAGGATAGTCATTTTCACAGTGTTGATTCTTCCAATCCAAGGACATGGTATATGTCTCCATCTATTTGTATCATTTTTAATTTCTTTCATCAGTGTCTTACAATTTTCTGCATACCGGTCTTTTGTCTCCTTAGGTAGGTTTATTCCCAGGTATTTTATTCTTTTTGTTGCAATGGCAAATAGGAGTGTTTTCTTAATTTCACTTTCAGATTTTTCATCTTTAGTGTATGGGAATGCAAGAGATTTCTGTGTATTAATTTTGTATCCTGCTACTTTACCAAATTCATTGATTAGCTCTAGTAGTTTTCTGGTAGCATCTTTAGGATTGTCTATATATAGTATCATGTCACCTGTAAACAGTGACAGCTTTACTTCTTCTTTTCCAATTTGGATTCCTTTATTTCTTTTTCTTCTCTGATTGCTGTGGCTAAAACTTCCAGAACTATGTTGAATAAGAGTGGTGAGAGTGGGCAACCTTGTCTTGTTCCTGAGTTTAGAGAAAATGGTTTCAGTTTTTCACCATTGAGAACAATGTTGGCTGTGGGTTTCTCACATATGGCCTTTATTATGTTGAGATAAGTTCTCTCTTTGCCTACTTTCTGGTGGGTTTTTATCATAAATGGGTTTTGAATTTTGTCAAAAGCTTTTTCTGCATTTATTGAGATATATTGAGATGGTTTTTCTCCTTCAATTTGTTAATACAGTTCATCACATTGATTGACTTGCATATACTGAAGAATCCTTGCATTCCTGGGATAAATCCCATTTGATCATGGTGTATGATCCTTTTAATGTGCTGTTGGATCCTGTGTGCTAGTATTTTGTTGAGGATTTTTGCATCTATGTTCATCAGTGATATTGGCCTGTAGTTTTCTTTCTTTGTGACATCCTTGTCTGGTTTTGGTATCAGGGTGATGGTGGCCTCGTAGAATGAGTTTGGGAGTGTTCCTTCCTCTGCTATATTTTGGAAGAGTTTGAGAAGGATAGGTGCTATATCTTCTCTAAATGTTTGATAGAATTCACCTGTGAAGTCATCTGGTCCTGGCCTTTCGTTTGTTGGAAAAATTTTAATCACAGTTTCAATTTCAGTGCTTGTGATTGGTCTGTTCCTATTTTCTATTTCTTCCTGGTTCAGTCTTGGAAGGTTGTGCATTTTTAAGAATTTGTCCATTTCTTCCAGGTTGCCCATTTTATGGCATAGAGTTGCTTGTAGTAATCTCTCATGATCCTTTGTATTTCTGCAGTGTCAGTTGTTACTTCTCCCTTTTCAGTTCTAATTCTATTGATTTGAGTCTTCTCCCTTTTTTTCTTGATGAGCCTGGCTAATGGTTTATCTATTTTGTTTATCTTCTCAAAGAACAAGCTTTTAGTTTTACTGATCTTTGCTATTGTTTCCTTCATTTCTTTTTCATTTATTTCTGATCTGATTTTATGATTTCTTTCCTTCTGCTAACTTTGGGGTTTTTTTGTTCTTCTTTCTCTAATTGCTTGAGGTGTAAGGTTAGGTTGTTTATTTCAGATGTTTCTTGTTTCTTCAGGTAGGATTGTATTGCTATAATCTTTCCTCTTAGAATTGCTTTTGCTGAATCCCATAAGTTGTGGGTCATCGTGTTTTCATTGTCATTTTTTCCTAGGTATTTTTTGAATTCCTCTTTGTTTTCTTCAGTGATCTCTTGCTTATTAAGTAATGTATTGTTTAGCCTCCATGTGTTTGTATTTTTTACAGATTTTTTCCTGTAATTGATATCTAGTCTCATCGCGTTGTGGTCAGAAAAGATACTTGATATGATTTCAATTTTCTTAAATTTACCAAGGCTTGACTTGTGGCCCAAGATATGATCTATCCTGGAGAATGTTCCATGAGCATTTTAGAAGAAAGTGTATTCTGTTGTTTACGGATGGAATGTCCTATAAATATCAATTAAGTCCATCTTGTTTAATGTATCATTTAAAGCTTGTGTTTCCTTATTTATTTTCATTTTGGATGATCTGTCCATTGGTGAAAGTGGGGTGTTAATGTCCCATACAATGATTGTGTTACTGTCGATTTTATGGCTGTTAGTATTTGCCTTATGTATTGAGGTGCTCCTATGTTGGGTGCATAAATATTTACAATTGTTATATCTTCTTCTTGGATTGATCCCTTGATCTTTATGTAGTGTCCTTTGTCTCTTCTAATAGTCTTTATTTTAAAGTCTATTTTGTCTGATATGAGAATTGCTACTCCAGGTTTCTTTTGTTTTCCATTTGCATGGAATATCTTTTTCCTTCCCCTCACTTTCAGTCTGTATGTGTCCCTAGGTCTGAAGTGGGTCTCTTGTAGACAGCATATATACGGGTTTTGTTTTTGTATCTATTCAGCCAGTCTATGTCTTTTGGTTGGAGCATTTAATCCATTTATATTTAAGGTAATTATTGATATGTATGTTCCTATTACCATTTTCTTAATTGTTTTGGTTTTGTTATTGTAGGTCTTTTCCTTCTCTTGTGCTTCCTGCCTAGAAAAGTTACTTTAGCATTTGTTGTAAAGGTGGTTTGGTTGTGCTGAATTCTCTTAGCTTCTGCTTCTCTGTAAAGTTTTAAATTTCTCTGTCAAATCTGAATGAGATCCTTGCTGGATAGACTAATCTTGGTTGTAGGTTTTTCCCTTTCATTACTTTAAATATGTCCTGCCACTCCCTTTTGGCTTGCAGAGTTTCTGCTGAACGATCAGCTGTTAACCTTATGGGGATTCCCTTGTGTGTTATTTGTTGTTTTTCCCTTGCTGCTTTTAATATTTTTTCTTTGTATTTAATTTTTGATAGTTTGATTAATATGTGTCTTGGCACGTTTCTCCTTGGATTTATCCTGTATGAGAGTCTCTGTGTTTCCTGGACTTGATTAACTATTTCCTTACCCATATTAGGGAAGTTTTCAACTGTAATCTCTTCAAACATTTTCTCAGTCCCTTTCTTTTCCTTTTCTTCTTCTGGGACCCCTATAATTTGAATATTGCCTCGTTTAATATTGTCCCAGAGGCCTCTGAGACTGTCCTCAATTCTTTTCATTCTTTTATCTTTAATATGCTCTGCAGTAGTTATGTCCACTATTTCATCTTCCAGGTCACTTATCCATTCTTCTGCCTCAGTTATTCTGGTATTGATCCCTTCTAGAGAATTTTTAATTTCATTTATTGTATTGTTCATGATTGTTTGTTTGCTCTTTATTTCTTCTAGGTTCTTGTTAATCATGTCTTGTGTTTTCTACATTCTATTTCCAAGATTTTGGATCATCTTTACTATCATTACTCTGAATTCTTTTTCAGTTAGACTGCCTATTTCCTCTTCATTTATTAGGTCTGGTGGGGTTTTGCCTTGCTCCTTCATCTGCTGTGTGTTTCCGTGTCTTCTCATTTTGCTTAACTTACTGTGTTTGGGGTCTCCTTTTCACAGGCTGCAGGTGTGTAGTTCCCATTGTTTTTGGTGTCTGCCCCCCTTGGCTAAGGTTGGTTCAGTAGGTTGTGTAGGCTTTCTAGTGGAGGGGACTAGTGCCTGTGTTCTGGTGGATGAGGCTGGATCTTGTCTTTCTGGTGGGCAGGTCCACATCTGGTGGTGTGTTTTGGGGTACCTGTGACCTTATTATGATTTTAGGCAGCCTCTCTGCTAATGGGTGGGGTTGTGTTCCTGTCTTGCTAGTTGTTTGGCATAGGGTGTCCAGCACTGTAGGTTGCTGGTCGTTGAGTGGAGCTGGGTCTTGGCTTTGAGATGGAGATCTCTGGGAGATTTTTGGTGTTTAATATTACATGGAGCTGTGAGGTCTCTTGTGGACCAGTGTCCTGAACTTGGCTCTCCACCTCAGAGGCACAGCCCTGACGCCTGGCTGGAGCACCAAGAGCCTGTTATCCACATGGCTCAGAATAAAAGGGAGAAAAAAAGAAAGAAAAAGATAAAATAAAATAAGTTATTAAAATAAAAAGTCAAAAATAATTATTAAAAAAAATTTTAAGTAATTAAAATAAGGAAAGAAAGAAGAGAACAACCAAACCCAAAAAGATATACACCAATGATAACAAGCACTGAAAACTATACTAAAAAAAACCAAAAAAACCACAAAGAAACGGACAGACAGAACCCTAGGACAAATGGTAAAAGCAAAGCTATACAGACAAAATCACACACAGCAGCATACGCATGCACACTCACAAAAAGAGAAAAAGGGAAAAAAAAATGTATCATTGCTCCCAAAGTCCACCTCCTCAATTTGGTATGATTCGTTGTCTATTCAGGTATTCCACAGATGCAGGGTATATCAAGTTGACTGTGGAGATTTAATCTGCTGCTCCTAAAGATGCTGGGAGAGATTTCCCTCTCTTCTTTGTTCGTACAGCTCCTGGGATTCAGCTTTGGATTTGGCCCTGCCTCTGCGTGTAGGTCACCTGAGGGTGTCCGTTCTTTGCTCAGACAGGATGGGGTTAAAGGAGCAGCTGCTTCGGGGGCTCTGGCTCACTCAGGCTTGGGGAGGGAGGGGTATGGAGTGCAGGGCAAGCCTGCAGCAGCAGAGACCAGTGTGGTGTTGCACCAGCCTGAGGCGCCATGTGTTCTCCTGGGGAAGTTGTCCCTGGATCCCGGGACCCTGGCAGTGGTGGGCTGCACAGGCTCCCGGGAGGGGAGGTGTGGGTAGTGCTCTGTGCTTGTACACAGGCTTCTTAGTGGCTGCAGCAGCAGACTTAGCGTCTCATGCCCGTCTCTGGGGTCTGCGCTGATAGCCATGGCTCGCGCCCATCTCTGGAGCTCCTTTAAGCAGCGCTCTTAATCCCCTCTCCTCGTGCACCAGAAAACAAAGAGGCAAGCAAAAGTCTCTTGCCTCTTTGGCAGTTCCAGACCTTTTCCCAGACTCCTTCCCGGCTAGCTGTGGCACACTAGCCCCCTTCAGGCTGTGTTCATGCAGCTAACCCCCATCCTCTCCCTGGGATACGACTGAAGCCGGAGCCTCAGCTCCCAGCCCCCACACATTCCGGTGGGTGAGCAGACAAGCCTCTTGGGCTGGTGAGTGCTGGTCGGCACCGATCCTCTGTGTGGGAATCTCTCTGCATTGCCCTCTGCACCCCTGTTGCTGCGCTCTCCTCTGTGGCTCCAAAGCTTCCCCCCTCCGCCACTCGCAGTCTCCGCCCACGAAGGGGCTTTCTAGTGTGTGGAAACCTTTCCTCCTTCACAGCTCCCTCCCACTGGTGCAGGTCCCGTCCCTATTCTTTTGTCTCTGTTTTTAATTTTTTCTTTTGCCCTACCCAGGTATGTGGGGAGTTTCCTGCCGTTTGGGAGGTCTGAGGTCTTCTGCCAGCGTTCAGTAGGTGTTCTGTAGGAGTTGTTCCACAAGTAGATGTATTTCTGAAGTATGTATGGGGAGGAAGGTGATCTCCGTGTCTTACACTTGTGCCATCTTGAAGCTCCTCCCTAGAATAGACTTTAAAATAAAGACTGCAACAGGGACACTACATAATGATCAAAGGATCAATCCAAGAAGAAGATATAACAATTTTAAATGTTTATGCACCCAACATAGGAGTACTTCAATACATAAGGCAAATGCTAACAACCATGAAAGGAGAAATCAACAGTAACACAATAATAGTAGGGAGCTTTAACACTCCATTTACACCAATGGGCAGATCATCCAAACAGAAAATAAATAAGGACACACAAGCTTTAAATGACACAATAGACCTGATAGATCTAATTGATATTTATAGAACATTCCACGCAAAAGTGGCAGAATACACTTTCTTCTCAAGTGCACATGGAACATTCTCCAGGATAGATCACATCTTGGGTCACAAATCAAGCCTCGGAAAATTTAAGAAAATTGAGATCGTATCAAGCATCTTTTCTGACAACAGTGTAATGAGATTGGAAATCAATAACAGGAAAAAAATGTAAAAAACACAAATACATGGAGGCTAAACAGTGCACCACTAAATAACCAAGAGATCACTGAAGAAATCAAAGAAGAAATTTAAAAAACATAGAAATAAATGACAACAAAAACACTATGACCCAAAACCTATGGGATGCAGCAAAAGCAGTTCTAAGAGGGAAGTTTATAGCAATACAATCTCACCTCAAGAAACAAGAAAAATATCAAATAAACAATCTAACCCTACACTTAAAACAACTAGAGAAAGAGGAGCAAAGAAAGCCCAAAGTCAGTAGAAGGTAAGAAATCATAAAGATCAGAGAAGAAATAAATGAAATAGAAATGAAGAAAACAATAGCAAAGATCAATAAAAATAAAAGCTGGGGGCTTCCCTCGTGGTGCAGTGGTTGAGGGTCCGCCTGCCAATGCAGGGGACACGGGCTTGTGCCCTGGTCTGGAGGATCCCACATGCCGCAGAGCAGCTGGGCCCGTGGGCCATGGCCGCTGAGCCTGCGCAGCCGGGGCCTGTGTTCCATGGTGGTAGGGGCTGCAGTAGTGAGAGGCCCGTGTATCGCAAAAAAAATAAATAAATAAAAAAATAAAAGCTGCTTCTTTGAAAAGATAAACAAAATTGATAAATACTTATCCAGAGTCATCAAGAAAAAAAAGGGAGAAGACGCAAATCAATAAAATTAGAAATTAAAAAGGAGAAATCACAACTGACACTGCAGAAACACAAAGGATTAGAGTCTATTACAAACAACTATAAGCCAATAAAATGGACAACCATGAAGAAATGGACACATTCTTGGAAAGGTACAATTTTCCAAGACTGAACCAGGAAGAATTAGAAAATATAAGCAGAACTATCACAAGTAATGAAATCGAAACCATAATTAAAAATCTTCCAACAAACAAAAGTTCAGAACCAGAAGGCTTCACAGGCAAATTCTCTCAAACATTTAGAGAATAGCTAACACCGTTCCTTCACAAACTCTTCCAAAATATTGCAGAGGAAGAAACACTCCCAAATTCATTCTACAAAGCCACCATCACCCTGATTCTAAAACCAGAAAAAGAGATCACAGAAAAAGAAAATTATAGACCAATATCACTGATGAACATAGATGAAAAAATCGTGAACAAAATACTAGCAAACAGAATCCAACAGCACATTAAAAAGAGCATACACCATGATCAAGTGTGATATATCCACGGAGTGCAAGGATTCTTCAATATACACAAATCAATCAATGTGATACACCACATTAACAAATTAAGGAATAAAAACCGTATGATCATCTCAGTGGATGCAGTAAAAGCTTTTGACAAAATTCAACACCATTTATGATAATAACTCTCCAGAAATTGGGCATAGAGGGAACCTACCTCAACATAATAAAGGCCATATACGACAAACACACAGCAAGCATCATACTCAATGGTGAAAAACTGAAAGCATTTCCACTAGGATCAGGAACAAGACAAGGATGTCCACTCTTGCCACTGATATTCAACATAGTTTTGGAAGTCCCAGCTACAGCAATCAGAGAAGAAAAAGAACTAAAAGGAATCCAAATTGGAAAAGAAGAAATAAAACTGTCACTGTTTGCCAATCACATGAGACCATACATAGAAAATCCTAAGATGCCACCAGAAAACTACTAGAACTAATCAGTGAATTTGGTAAGGTTGCAGGATACAAAATTAATGCACAGAAATCTCTGGCATTTCTATACACCAACAATGAAAATTCAGAAATAGAAATTAAGGAAACACTCCCATTTACCATTGCAACAAAAAGAATTAAATACGTAGGAATAAACCTGCCTAAGGAGGCAAAAGACTTGTACTCAGAAAACTGTAAAACACTGATGAAAGAAATCAAAGATGACATAAACAGATGGAGAAATATACCATGTTCTTGGATTAGAAGAATCAATATTGTGAAAATGAATATACAACCCAAAGCAATCTACAGATTCAGTGCAATCCCTATCAAACTACTAATGGCATTCTTCACAGAATTAGAACAAAAAATCTTACAATTCGTATGGAAACACAAAAGACCCCAACTTGAGAAAGAAAAACGGAGTTGCAGGAATCAGTCTCCCTAACTTCAAAGTATACCACAAAGTTACAGTAATCAAGACAGTATGGTAGTGGCACAAAAACAGAAATATAGATCAATGGTACGGGATAGAATGCCCAGAGATAAACCCATGCACATATGGGCACCTAATTTACGACAAAGGAGGCAAGAACATACAATGGAGAAAGGCAGCCTCTTCAATAAGTGGTGCTGGGAAAACTGGACAGCTATATGTAACAGAATGAAATTAGAACACTACCTAACACCATACACAAAAATAAACTCCCAATGGATTAATGACCTAATTGTAAGACCTGACAGTATAAAACTCTTAGAGGAAAATGTAGGAAAAACACTCTTTGACATAAGCCACAGCAAGATCTTTTTTTGACTCACCTCCTAGAGTAACGGAAATAAAAACAAAAATAAACAAATGGGACTTAATTACACTTAAAAGCTTTTGCACAGCAAGGAAACCATAAAAAAGAGAAAAAGACAACCCTCAGAATGGGAGAATATATTTGCAAATGAAACAACAGACAGAGGAGTAATCTCCAAAATATACAAACAGCTCATGGAGCTCAATATCAAAAAAACAAACAATCCAGTTAAAAAATGGGCAGGAGGGGCTTCCCTGGTGGTGGCAGTGGTTGAGAGTCCACCTGCCGATGCAGGGGACATGGGCTCGTGCCCCGGTCTGGGAAGATCCCACATGCCGCGGAGCGGCTGGGACCGTGAGCCATGGCCGCTGAGCCTGCGTGTCCAGAGCCTGTGCTCTGCAATGAGAGAGGCCACAACAGTGAGAGGCCCACATACCGCAAAAAAAAAAAAAAAAAAGGAATGATAAAATCTGATTATAGTAAAATAGAAAATTTGTCTGTTGAAAGATACTTCTGAGGAATATACCCAAATTAAGCCCAAAGAAAAAAATAAAAATATATGAAAGAACCATTAAAATATATGGTGAAGATTTTGAGAGACTTCACCAAATGTCTGATGGTTGTTTCAGAAAAAGTGAAGAGAGCCAATAATATTTATTGCAATAATGGCAGATGCTTTTCAGAATTGAAGAAAAACATGAATTCTTTGGTTGAAAATAGAGAAAAAATAACAAATAAAAGCAGAAGAAATAAAAATAAATTTATAGCTACACATAGCATAATGAAACTGAAAGATATCAAGTATAAAGAAAAATTTAACCCCCCAAAGAAAACACCCCATATAATCTACAAGACTGGGGACAGAATTCTCATTAGAAACAGCTGATGAAAAACGACGATGGATAATATATTCAATACTTTGAGAGAAAATATGCATCAGCCTGGAAACTTACACTCAGGTAAACCATAATTCCAAGGTAAAATTAAATTAAGACATTTTCAGAGATATAAATTTCTAGAGGGTTTATCACTAATTGATTCTAATTGAAAAAGTGATTACAGGATGAATTTTAATAAGAGAAGTGAGCCTAGAGGGAAGACACATGACTTAAAAAGTTAGAGGCACATAGGACATTAAGGAAAATATGGAGGCACACAAATTGATAAAATATACTGAAAATTTAATTCTCTAACTAAAACTAACCAGCAATAACAAAGTGTGTGTATATGCGTGTCTGCACACATGTGTGTTCTGATGAGAGACTATTAAGGCACTGTATTTTTCGGAGAGGACTATAAAGATATATGTTAACTTCAGATTTTGAAATAAAATTAATTTTAAAAATATAGGGTACTACAAAAGGTAGAGAAATATATTCTAGAGCTTCCATGAGAACTGAGGATATAAGAAAATGCAGAAAACTTTATCAACTTAATGGGGGGCATAAAAACAAACAAACAAAAGAAACAAAGGAAAAGTATGGGAATCCAAAAATATATGAAGGAAATATAAAAGAAAAAGAATTCAAATATATAGTAATCACAATGAATGTAAATAGATTATACTCACTTATTGAAATTCAGTCTATCATGTTGAATATATGCAGCTTACAAAAGACCCAACTAAAATAAAAATAGCACAAAGAGATTTAAAATAAAGTATTGAAGAATACATCAGGCAAATAACCAAAGGGTATATCAATGTTAATATAAAACAAAGTAAAATAGAATAAAAGACAAAAAACTTTGATAGCAATAAAGAACATTCTACCAAGAAAATATAAAAATAAATTTGTGGGTATCTAACAACATAACCTTGAAATACATAGAGCAAAAGCTGAATTATATGGTGAAATTGATGAAACACCATCCAGTTGAATTAAAATCCTAAATATGAAATGAAAAAATTTTAGAAAAATATACTTAAAACTTCAGATTTGAAAAAGAATTTTTGCCACAGGTGGAAGAACACAAACCATAAAGGAAAATAATAAAATATATATTTTTTACATTAAAAAACTCTTGTATCAGAAGATACCAACACAAGTGATATAATCAATATAGGATTATAAAATCAATAAAGGATTAATATCCAGTCTGTAAAGAGTGCCTACAAATAAATACAAAATGATAACTTGTTAGAAAAATAGGCAAAAGATATAAAGAATTAAAGAGGAAAGAATTTGAATGGCCAATAAACATAAGAAAATATTTTGTAGTCACTAGTAATCAGGGAAATATATATCAAAACTACACAATAAGATAATATTTCACATACAGGAAAAATAATATAAAAAGTGTGTGCAACAAAATGCTCATAGATTCTTGGTGGGAATATAAGCTGTTAAGGAGAGCAAATAGTCAGTAGTAGAGAAGTTGAAAATATCTTTGACACTAAGCTTGATTTTCAGTTTCTAGGTTTATACCATAGAGAAACTCTCACACAAGTTCATGAAAAAAAAAAAAGAGAATATTTATTGTTCCAGTGAAGAACAAGAAAAGATTCAAATGCCCAACAGCCAGAGGAAAGATAAATATATTGTGAGATACTGATACAATTTAACATTACATAAAATTAAGATGGATGAACTAGACCTACATGTATAAATCTCCAAAATTTGTTAATGCATGATAAGACTGAGTTGGAAAGTATCTATAATATGGCACTATTCATTTAAAAATTTAAAACTTAAAAACAATACTATAACTTGATTATGATTACATAAATATATGGCATAGAAGAGAGTTTAGATGTTATGTTGGGTTTAAAAAAATAAATCTGATGTCCATCAACAGATGAATGGATAAAGAGGGTGTGAGATATATATATATATATATATATATATATATATATGTGTGTGTGTGTGTATATATATATATATATATATATAAACATACATACACACAATGGAATATTACTCAGCCATAAAAAGAATGAAATAATGCCATTTGTAGCAACATGGACGGACCTAGAGATTCTCATACTGAGTGAAGTAAGTCAGAAAGAGAAAGACAAATATCATATGATATCACACATATGGAATCTAAAAAGATGATACAAATGAACTTATTTACAAAAGAGAAACAGACTCATAGACATAGAAAACAAATTTATGGTTACCAAAGGGGAAAGGGGGTGGTGGAGGGATGGATTGGGAGTTTGGTATTAGCAGATGCAAACTATTATATATAGAATGGATAAACAACAAGGTCATAGTGTACAGCACAGGCAACTATATTCAATATCTTGTAGTAACCTATAATGGAAAAGAATTTGAGAAAGATATAAAACTGAATCACTTCGCTTTACACCTGAAACATTGTAAATCAACTGTACTTTAATTTAAAAAATCCCCTCTCTCACCCTAAATCTAGACCATGAGTCCTTATGCTCAAGGAAAGAGACACAGAGGGACTGGCAAAGAAACCAAGCAAGTAGCAGCGTGGATGGACAAGGACTACAACCAAGAGGAACAGACGGGGCCTGACTTACTAGCTCATCGTAGGAAATGCAGAGAGAGGAGTGTGATTACCACAGAAAGGCGGCCCAGGGGTATTCAATCAGTGAGCCACAACCCCTATGCAGAGGAGGGAACACAGGGTAAGAAGAAGTGCTGGAAGTGTGTGTGTGTACACACAAGTGCATGGGTCGGGGGTGGGGGTGAGGGGCTCCTTCTGTTGTAGATTATTACAAGAGAGGAGCAAAAAGTGTTTCTCTAACACTCAGATTTTACAA